>NW_027507784.1:210242824-210327824 GCF_037356315.1 Lithobates pipiens
CGAGGAAAATGACATCAATTCCTCCCTGCCTGTGTTTACTATACACAGCGGGGGAAGCTTCTCATTCGCCAGGAGCGATCGAGAGGGATGGCCAGAAACCAACGGCCATCCCCTCATCCCAGTTCGCTCCTGAAGCGAAACGGACTGCCGCATCCAGCGGGAGGGGGTCCGATCGGACCCCCCACCCGCTGGAAGGCAAGCACGTACATGTACATGCTTGTGCCTGTACATGCCATTCTGACGACTTACATTGGTATGCGGTGGTCCTTAAGTGGTAAATCTTGGTAGATGTGAGTGGATATGCTGTATTTTCCTTCATACCTTTTCAGAGTTTTGGTTCACTGCGCAATGATGTATTTCTCTTGTTTTATGTCAATATTCATACTAGGGATGCACCGAAATTTCGGCCGCCGAAACATATCAGCCGAAAATTGAGCCGAAAATGGGGCGGGTGGAGCACCTCCCCTGGTGCCGCCCATCATGGGAGATCTATAATGCAGGAGAGCCGCCTCCGCCGCCTGTCTCAGTAGAGCGCCGGGAACATAACAGCTTTTATTTCAATAGCTGTGTGTTCTCCCGTCGCGTGCCGTCGCATACAGCCCCTCCCCCTTGTCCGGGGAACTGTGATAGACAGATTACCCTTCCAGATTGGACGGGTGATCTGTCTATCACAGTTCCCCGGACAAGGGGTAGGGGCTGTATGCGACAGGGGAACACACAGCTATTGAAATTAAAGCTGTGATGTTCCCGGCGCTCTATTGAACCAGACGGCGGAGGCGGCTCTCCTCTCTCTTCGCTGCATCACTGGCTGTACCATGTCCCTAGTCTCTGACCACCTCCTGTACCATGTCCCCAGTCTCTGACCACCTCCTGTATAAAAATATTTTTTAACAACAGTCATCTTCTGTATCGGTGCTGTTTCAGTATCGGTTTTCGGCCTAGTGTATTTTTCATTTTCAGTATCAGTTTCGGCACTAAAAAACCCATTCAGTGCATCCCTAATTCATACTATGGAGGATTAACAAGAGAAGGAGCAGGATAAAACAGCTGATTACTCCTGACTGATTATAAACCAGTAGGAGGACCCGTTTTATGACAAACTACCAGTGATTCATTGTTTTAATATTCTCTGGATAGTTTCTCATCGTACAAACTCATCAGCATTTGTGGACAAGTTATATACTTGGGAGCGTCATTAGATCTCCATATTTTGGTGCTGTTGCTCTATATATTTAGGCACTGGAATCCTCTTGCACGGAGCACTAGTACAGCGCATTGCAATATATTTTACTGTGTATATAGAGGGTTGATTATAGTGCACTATTATCACTTATATTATGGTTCATGGATTGTTCCTGCAGTAACAGGCTGCCCATTTCAAGAGGTATAGGCAGACAGCTGACAGTCTGTAGGAGGACTGACACTGCACCCATAATGCTGTACAGGCTGCAGAAAAAAATAAATAAATTATGCATCGATTTTTTTTTTTTTTTTTTTTTTTTTTTTTTTTATTCCCTCCCCCTCCCCTCCCCCCCCCCCCGCCCCCCAACTAAATGTCCTCTTCAGAAAACCCATAATCCAGCAGCTTCCCCTTTCCGGGGGGAGAGTGGCTGACACGATGGAGGAGATGCTGGAGTAGAACGCTGCAATTTTGCGGTGCAATGCCACTGGAGATCGCCAGTAACTAGCTCTGGAGATATTCTATCTTTTGGTGCAGAGAATGGGGAAGGCTACAGGAGTGCCATACATTCCTAGCCATCAGTATATCACACGCTACCCGACAGAAAGGAAAAACAACCGGAAGCGCATCGGAGGTGGAGATGGCGACGACACAGGAAATATGCCCGGATGTTCCGCGGGTAGTAGATACAGTGATCCGAGTGGCAGAGATAAAGGCCGTGCGAGCGGAGAGAGGGGAGGAGAGCTCCTCTGCACAGGAACCCGGTCAAGTGGTCACACAGACACAGTTGCCGGATTCTAGCAGCTTAAGCCCTCTGTGCCAGGAGGCGGACTTATGGCAGATTGATTATTCAGGCTCTTCCGACCAAGCAAGATGTTCAGGCATTGCTGAAAGGCATAAACATGCTAAAAGAGGAGATAGAAGAAATCCAGGTTAAAACTGAATGTGGAGCAGAAAGTAACCCATCTAGAGGTACAGCAGGGTGATGTGGACGCACGTTTGCAGGCAATGGATAAAATGTTCTTACAAAACCCGAGATTAATAAATATGCAATTGTGGTCTGAAGAGGCAGAAGACCGAAGCAGGAGGAACAATGTACGGGTAAGGGGGATGCCTGAAAAAAAAAAAAAAAAAAAGTGTGGGGGCTGATCTACGTGTAATAGTGACTAATTTTTAATCTAATATCGGATAAACCCCCTGAAACTATGACTGAAATAGATTGTGTGCATAGAAACCCTCTTGCCAGTAAGAGAGACCATGTTAAGCCACGAGATGTGATGTATACACTTTTTTTAGAATGAGGGAAGGCATTAAGGGCAATGTGGCAGAAAGGCTCAGTGGTTTATAAGGGGGCTGAAATTCATTTATCCAGCTGTGTGGGGAGAGGGGGAGAGAGGAGCGAGAGCGAGAGATGCAGTTTTAATTTATACGATCCTGCCCAGTTACTGGAACTATTTGACTTTCTGGGAACAGAGGTATTGAGGTTCCAGAGTGGACAGAGCTGCAATCAATGGGGGAGTGGGCCCCCCCGCTATCAGAAGAGAATATAGTGGATAGAATGGACTGAGAGACCTGCACTCGGATATTGTTTTTTCGATACCCAGCAAAATTAAATATGTGCAGTATTTGAGACTTTTTTCAAAGGGGGGGGGGGGGGGGTGGGGGTCTCCTTTTTGGCTTCTCCGAGGTCCCCCCACCCCTTTTTTTGTTGATGGTAATCACCCCCTGGAGAAATACTGTGCCATTATGTTTAATGTCCATAAGGGGTATAGTAATATATTTTGAGGGTTAACACAGGTATTAGAATTTTGGTAAGGTGGAAGGTGGCACTGTGATATGTGCAGAGATTCCCCATCTGGGAAAAGAGGGATATGATTTTTTTTTTTTTTTTTTTGGTGTGCGGGGGGGGGGGGGGGGGGGGGTTGGCTCTGTAAAAAAAAAAATTAAGATGCAATTGGGCAATAGTTGGGGGGGGGGAGAGGAGACATGATATGTTTTCTTTTAAGAAGGCTGGTGTTCTTAAAGTAAAGCTTTTGCAAATGAAAGCCTATAGTATGAATATATATAGCTGTGTAGACTGCGATAGATTTAAAATGAAGGTATTAAGTAGAATGGGAATGCACCGATGTTAATTTTGCCAGATCATTCTCCCCATTAAAATACGCCTCTCCTCCAATGGGCGGATAAGAGGCATTCTTAAAAAAAAAAGTTTTTTTTTTATATGCTTAACTCTTCTCTTAACATCGCATTTAACCCTGTATTGGATGTAGTAAGGGGGGATGTCCTACATGTCAAACACTAAGTTGGAGAGCTAAACGAAGCCTACAGGAGGAGTTGCAGTTGGCGGATACGTGGAAAACTCTACATGATAGAGACTACACTTTTCTTCAACCAACCACAAGACATATACGAGGATCGACTATATCTGTGTCTCAGAACGTACTGATTGATCTATCTGGGGCCTTTATAGGATCACTCTCTCAGATCATGCACCAACTAGTTGTATTATAGAGGTAGGAAATCCAACACCTTGAGAGTGGTATTGGAAAGTGAACAAGACATTGTTGAAAGATCCGGGAGTGTGAGGAAAAAGCGCAAGAACTGGATTTATTTTTTGAAACCAATGACAGGGGAGGTTTCACCCTTCTGTCTCTGGGAAACGCATAAATGCGTTATCAGAGGAACCTTGATATCTCTAGGGGCAAGGAGGAAACGTCTCATGATGGCACAGATAGATCAGTTACTTGAAGAGATTAAGACTGGGGGGAAACGAGCATAAAAAAAAAAAACCCCAGATGGAGGAAAAAAAATGAATGCAGCTATGGGAAGAGTTAAATTCACTACTCATAGAAAAGGTGAAGGCTAAATTAGCACGATGTAGACGAAGATTTTATGAATATGGGAATAAACCAAGTAGGATTCTGGCCAGTGCATTGAGAGATGAGAAATTATATTCCCCATATTAAAACACAGGGAGATGTGCTAGTAGATTCATCGCAGAAGATTGCACAGGCCTTTAGGGACTATTATGCAAATTTATATCAGAAGGGCGGAATTTATATGACTCAACTAATAGACTGGAGGAGGCAGAGTTATTTTCAAGCATCAGGGATGCCAAAGCTCCCAGAGGAAACAATTAAGGCATTAGATGCACCTCTAACAGTGGAGGAGTTTCAGGTGGTTCTCAAATGTCTGGTGCCAGGCAAAGTCCCTGGACCGGATGGTTACACTTTGTTATATTATAGGGTGTTTTCAGAGAAACTGGCACAGATTTGTGACCGTATTCAACTCTCTACAAGAAGGGCAAAGGATACCAGCAGAAACACTATTAGCTTATATAGCAGTTATTGCCAAGGAAAGGATCCATCTCTATGTCCCAGTTTTTTTTGTGGTTTTTGTTTTCAACACTCACTTGTTTTGTTTTTGTTGTTGACCCAGTTTATATCTATATTTAATTAATTATCCTATTCATCTTTACACGATGGAGTTCACCATTGTTGGAGCATTTCCATTGCTCTTAACATGTTTTCACCATCTCACATTCCCTAAACTTGTGCTGCACTTTTGTTAAGTCCATTCACTTCACGTCCCAGTCACTCCAGACACCCCATTCTATTAACTTACACTCACATATTCAAGTATTCATCGTAGGGTGATTATCACTTTTGGTTTATATCTATGGTACACAGCCTCATCGCGATACCGCACGCTCTGTCTGCCTCAGCTCCCGTATCGGTTGACACTCCCGGCTACCTCCATTGTCCGTGGCTGCGCCTCTTGCCATTCCATGACCCGTGAGTATGGGTACTCATTTTGGATACATTGTTTCTGTTCCCTCCATTTTTTTTTTATTTATTATACAAACGTGACTGTCGGCACACCATTTCTTGTCCCACAGATATTCATCATATTATCAGCTCCTGATGAGTGGCAATGTAGCCACGAAACGCGTAGAGCTTCAAATACTACAAATTACATTTAAACATGCAGTTTTACTAGACTCTGGAATGTTTTTACTTAATTCTATTGATTTTTACTGTGTGCAATATGCCTATACACAAGGTCAATGCTTTTGATGTATGAACTGTGGGATTGATGTTTTTGATGTGCAATACTTCAATATATTTACTATTTATGATGGATCATGAATTATACAATGTGTATCTTTGTGCCCTATGCTATACATTTAATCTATAGTCAATAAATTTATACTATTGATTTTTGTTGCTCTTCTGTTTTTTGCTTCCAAAATCGCATGCTTTGTCAAAGTCCCAACCTTTTCTTTTTACCGTGCCAATAGGGATGGAGGCTTTTCGGCCTCATTTAATGTCCCAACATTTTTCTTGCAGTCCATCTCTATGTCCCAGTTACCACCCAATATCTTTGCTTAACGTGGACTTAAAGATCTTTACAAAGATTATAGCTAATAGACTACTGAGTCATATGGCTAATCTGATAGACCCGGACCAGGTGGGTTATACCCCAGATAGAGGAGGGTAGAGAGAACACCCAGCGGGTGAGGAGTGCTATATATTTATCTCAAACTGAGCCCTAGTGTTGATCTCCACTGATGCGGAGAAAGACTTTGATAGTGTTGACTGGAGATTTTTAAAGGCCATGATCCAACATACTGGACTGGGGGGGGGGATGCAGAGTTGGATATTTAAATAAATAATATACATACACACACACACACACACACTAAAACGTCAGCTCGCGTTAAGATCAATGATATATTGTCGGAGCCCTTTTCTATAATAAAACGGGACCCGTCAGGGCTGCCCGCTTTCAGAAATTTTTATTCTGACCCTTGAGCCATTCCTCAGAACGATCAGAGTTAACAGGGGTATCAGAGGGATATGGATGAAGAGCAGAGAACATAAAGTTGACGCTTAAATGGATGATTTGATGTTTCTCATCACGTCCCCCCTGACTTCTCTTCCATCGCTGGTACATGAAATACGTAGATATGGAGAACTGTCCAACTTTAAAGGTGAACTATGAAAAATGGGAAGCGATGGGGGAGGAATTGGATACTACCCTAAAACATCAGATCACATCCCAATTCTCCTTCAAGTGGACAGACTCACATCTCGGCTGTCTGGGAACAGAGATACCGAAGAAGTTATCTAGAATTTTGGTACTTAACTATGCTCCAATGGTTCAACAATTTAGTTTGTATTTTCAACGTTGGAATAGAGAGACTTTGACCTGGTTTGGCAGGATTCATATCAAAATGAATCATGCCAAGGTTGTTGTATCTTTCAAACAATACCTATAAAAATCCCAATAAAATTTGAGGGATATTAGATCAGAGATTATGAGTTTCATATGGGCTGGAAAACCAGCGAGATTAAGTAAAAACAAACATTCCATCTCTTCCAAAGGAGAAAGGGGGGGGGGGGCTGGGGTCCCAGACCCAGTAAAACATTACCAGGGCTCGCAGTTGTCAAGTGTGGTGGATTGATGTGTTTTTTTTGGCACACCACACAACGTGGATTGATATAGAACAGGCTACTATTGACATCCCATAGGAGGGAATTGTATGGATCCCAGAAAGAGATATCCCTCATTCAGCTAAGAGACACCCAGTAGTGGGTGGAACTATAGGAACTGTTAAAAGGCTGTTTAAAATTACCATCTCGCCAGATCCAAGTCCGATGACTCCAGTACTGGGAACATTAAAAATTCAACCAGGAATGACAGATCCCCGTTTTAGGGCTCTGGCAAATAGGGGTATCAGTGAGCTTTCATTTCTCTACACAAGGGCAAGTTTGTCCATCAGAGATTGAAAGAAACTTTTCAGGAGAGTTCGATTTTCTGCATAGGAATCAGTTGAGCACGTATATCTGGTCTAAGATGAGAAAGTTCAGACGTATTACAGGACCTATCGACTTTTGAACAGCTATGTTTAAAGGGAGAACCAGTGAGACATGCATTGTCTCATTTATATGGCTTACTGAGAAGTCGAGACCCCACAGACTGCCTTTTTACAGCGGTGGGAGGAAGACCTAGGTGTGTCCGTCTCAGAGTCAAAGAGAAGATCTTATTGTTTGCCCATAAGGCCTCAGTGGCAAGTAGGTATCAAGGAGGAGGGTACAAAATTCTTACTAGATGGTACAGAACCCCCGGCACCAATACATCAGATGTTTCCTCAAGTATCAGATGTATGCTGGAGATGTGAGGAGTCAGTAGGCACCATGATACACTTTTGGGGATGCTCAAAGTTAAAGGATTTTTGGAGGATGGTTGAGACAATCGATACGATCAAGGGTGTGGCTCTAGGAGAAACTCCGGCAGCCTACCTATTACATGATGCTCCAATATCGACCGAAAAATATAAAAATTCAAAATCGGTAAAACATCTGCTTACTGCAGCTAAAGCATGTATTCCAGCATTGTGGAAAAGCTATATACCCCTACGAGATCTCAGAAATCCAACAAATGGAGGATTTGACTATGTCAATGAAGGAAAAAGAGGAGAGATACCATAGGACATAGGCCCCCTATTTTCAATATAGGTAACAGGTTATTTGGAGTTGAATAGACAAAAGTTGGGAGGGATACTTTTGCAGGGAGGCGGATATAACCGACCGGGACGTGTGGGGAGAGGAGTTGTTGGGAGAAGGGGGGGAGGGAGGGGAGATTTTTTTTTTGTTTACACCTATAGAGGCAGTACCAGGAGATAATCCTGGGATAGATGGGAGGGAATGGGAGAAGGAAAATAAAAAAAAGAAGATTTCTCATAATATATATATATATATATATATATATATATATATATATACATATACACATATACACATACACACACACATATACATAGATATATATATATATATATATATACACATAGATATATACATATATACATATATACATACATATATATACACATACACATACACATATACACACACACGAAGAATGAGAAGGCAACTTAATAAGTAATATGGATTTGCGAGAGGGAGTTAAGCAACGTGATTATGTGTTATTGGATGGAATTGTTCTGTGAGATGTAGAGATGTATATCACTGTTCTGTAATGCTAAGGGAAAAAAAAAAAAAAAAAAAAAAAGTTCTAAAAAAAGAAAACCCATAATACTTCCACCATGACCACCTGTATTCAGTCATCCCATATTAAAGTTTTACTTTCCGAAAGGGGGGGGGGGGGGGGGGAGCCAAATACAGGCATAAGTATAACATTTTAATGACAAAACTGCTATCAGTACAGCTAATGCACATAGAAGCCAAACTTAACCACCTTCCATCCACAGCAATTCTGACAGCTCTATCATACATGCAAAAACCATAATTTTGCTAGAACACAATTTATTTTTATTTTTTTAAGCAAAGGTCTTGGAGAATAAAATAGTTGTTTTCAAATTTTTATGTTACACCATTTGCGCAGCAGTTTACTAAAATTCATTAACTTTGTGTGGTGTTTAAATTAAAAAAAAAAATGGCTTTTTGTCAAATACCCAATTATTGTGGTAAAATATAAAAAAGATAATTATGTCACGTAAATAGATCAACATGTCACACTTTAAAGTTGCGCACACCTGTGGAATGACTGCAAACTACAGAACAAAAAAGACATAGGCATCGCTTTAAAAAGTCTTTAAAGATTAACAGTTTAGGCTAAATTCACAGATTTGCCGTAAAAAGCAGGGAAAATGGGTGTACATTTCCATCTACTGTATGTGCATTTTAAAATTGTACCGACATGCATTTTGCATGTTTCCTGTGATATCACATGCTCCTGTTTGTAGGTTTGAGTCAAAATTAACAAGGCAAAAGTTTTTTCTTTAGTTGCAATGACATGCTTTGCATACATGTTGTAAATTAACACAAGTCAATACAGAGTTGTGGTGTCAATAGGACACAGAAAACAATTGCTTTTTGTGTGTCTTGGTTTATCTGCATTTTACAAGTCCGTTAAAACGCAGTGTGAATTAGCCCTTCAGGTTAAACAGGTGGTCTGGTGTTAGAATTACTGCTCTGACATTAACAGCGATTACCCTTTACATATGTGTGCAGCAGCTATAGGCGCATTTGTGGGTAAGCATTAGGGGGCGGAAGCAATTTTAAAGCTTTTTTGGACACTTTAAATTTTTTCACTTTATTGCCATCACAAGGGTTGAACACCCCATGTGATGGCATGACCTACAACAGGTCCTCTTTGTGGAGAGATCTGGGGCATACGAGACCCCAGATCTCTCCTCTACCCTCCAAAGCAGCCAATCCAACCAAATATGGATAGAATAGGAGATAGCCTGATTGGGGAAGGGAGTTTTAGAAAATGGGAGAGGCTCTGGAGAAGTTCTGGACAAGAGCATGGGAGGTGGTTAGGCAATTTGTAATGCTTGAGACTGATGGAGTAGAAAGATTTGGCCGTCAACATACAAATGGCATTGGAAGCCAAGGGAGAGGAGGAATTATAACTGACACTGATGTGGTGCTCTAGGCAAGAGGAGAACCAAAGCGTACAAAGATCAAAAGGAATGGTAGTTTTGTTTGTTTTTTAATGGGAGTGGCAAATTGTATCAAAGGCAGCATAGAGATTCAATAGTAGAAGTACAGACTAAAGATCGTTGGATTTAGCCATTAATAAAATATGAGTTTTAGGATATCATTTTCTGTGGAGTGTTGAGTGTGAAATCCAGACTGAAGGGGGATAAAGCAGTTTATTTTCAGTGATGTGGTAGCTCAGACAGATTTAAACTAAGCATTCAAGGAGTTTGGAGGCAAAAAGGGATCAAGATGGGGTGAATGTTGTTTAGATTGGTGGGGTCCAGTGAGAGCTTACCAAGTGTGGGGATGACCAACGCATGTGTCAAAAGGATTGGGGAAGATGTGAGAACAGAGGAAGAGATGATACGAGTTAACCACGACCAGCGCAAACCGATGTATGTCCTATTTTTGAAGAGGAATATCTCGGTAACGGCAGCAGCTATAGATTCTGGCCCAAATTTATGAACAAAAATTACTTATTTGCAAAATTTTATCATAGAAACAAAAATATTTTTCAATTTTTTTTTGCTTTTTTTTCCCACTTATGTCACAAAAAAAATAAATAAAAAACACACAAACAACAACAGTGGTGATTAGCACACTCCGATGCATGTCCTATTTTTGAAGAGGGAGAGGTGCCCCCCGCTTACCGGAGCCGTCGGTAGCGGCGGAGGCGATCGGGTCCTCTTCCTAGCTGGGTATAGAGACTAAGATGGCCCCCAGTCGTTTCTATACTATACCATAGGACGACGGAAGCGTCACTTTTTTTTTGCATTTAAGTCCAAATATGAGATCTGAGGACTTTTTACCCCAGATCTCATATTTAAGAGGACCTGTCTGCTTTTGTTTCTATTATAATGGATGTTTACATTGCTTGTAATTAAAAAAAAAAAAAAAACCCCACTTAACAGTGTAAAAATAAACATTAAAAATAAATAAAAAAAAAAGTTTAAAAACACCCCGTCACGACAAGCTCGCGCGCAGAAGCGAGCGCATACGCGAGTAGAGCCCGCATATGAAAACGGCAGTCAAACCACACATGTGAGGTATCGCCGCAATCGGTAGAGCAAGAGCAATAGTTCTTAGTCATAGACCTCCTCTGTAATGCAACCTGTAGAACTTTTTAAAATGTTGCTTATGGAGATTTTTGAGGCTAAAAAAGTTTGATGCCATTCCACGAGCGGGCGCAATTTTGAAGCGTGACATATTAGGTATCAATTTACTCGGCATAACATTATCTTTCACAATATAAAAAAAAAAGGGCCAATTTTACTGTTGTCTTTTTTTATTAAAAAAAGTGAATTATTTTCCAAAAAAGTGCGCTTTTAAAGACCACTGCGCAAATACGGTGTGAAAAAAAAAGTAATGCAATGACTGCCATTTTATTCTCTAGGGTGTTAGAAAAAAATATATATAAAATGTTTGGGGGTTCTAAGTAATTTTCTAGCAAAAAACTGTTTTAAACATGTAAACACTGAGTCTGAAAGAGGCCTGGTCCTCAAGTGGTTAAAGAGTATAGGATAGAGCAAGAGGATAATCTTGGTATTTACAAGGGTCCAGGGGGCAGGTGATAGGCAACACATCAGTAGAGCAGAGTAAAAGCACTTGTACTGTAGAATTTGTGCAATCTTTTTTCATATACATGTTGCTCTAAAACGCCAAATCCCAGAACAGTTAAGGATGCAGGGATGTTTAATTCCTATCGCCCGACATCAGGGAAATGCAGTACCAAGCACAAGGAGGATAAGCAGCAGGATTTAAAGCAGACTTGTCTTTTGTGAAAGCAATCTGAGCAGCCAACTGGATCGTGGGAGGGGACGCCCATGTCATCTCCTCCCCTCCGCTCTCTATTGATTGGACAGAGCTGGGCGGATCAGGAAAAAGCAGTCCAACGAGAGCCAGGGCTGCAAACTTGACGTCACAATTGCCCTCATCTCCGGTTACCAGAGGCACGCCCCGTTCAAGGTCCAGGTCCAGGTCCCCCCCACCAGCCTTATGAGGAATTTATGAGTAATCTCCATTAACAACTATATTTGTATTATATATGCATATATTAGGATAAGAAATAAAGGTTTATAATAAATGTTAGGTTAACTTGGCTGGATGTGAGCAAATACATGAACAGACTTTTGGCTGGAGTATGTAATTCAATTAACAGTTCCTTTTGGCTTACAGGTATGTTAAGTGTGTGTTAGGGAGATGTCCTGCCGTTTACCAAACTTGGTATTCAAAGGCCCAGGAAAAGATACAATTTCTGTGTAGTCCATACGGGGCCGAATTCATTTGCTAGATAAAGGCTTGTGTATTCTACCGTGCTATTCAACCAGTTATCCATTTCAGAGGGTGGTTGATATTTTTTAAGCATATTTCTTTGATCTGTTCAGGAATGGACAATTTACCCTGGCTATGACTGTGCATAGTTAAGTGCCCTATTCAAAAGAAGACTTCCTCTTTAAGTTAGCTTCAGACTAAATTATCATTAACCAATTAAACCCAAAAGAGGAGGTGCTATTGGAGTGGAAATTAAGTTATAAAAGGAAATTGACCAATCTTGGAAGAGATATGCCTGGGGGAGGAGAGGGCTAACCAATCAGGGTGGTCCTATGCAAGTCAATGAGAGATGGCCCTTTATTAGTGGGACTCACACAAACATAGATGGTAGATGAAAACTGACCAGGGTCCTGGACCAGTAAGATAGGTAAATTATCAGATCATCGCCCAGCACTTAAAGACCTGTTCGTCATATGTCTTGTTTTGTATTGTGATGAATATAATCTGTATTCATGTATTTTAACCTAATATTTTACTCCCTTGCTATATATATATATATATATATATATATATATATATATATATATATATATATATATATATATATATATATATATATATATATATTTATTCTGTGTATTAGATAGACCTGTAACTTACTCTAATAAATGGTGTTATGTTATAACTTTACCTCCTTGTCCATAGAATTCTCATTTAACTCATATCTTCTGATTAATAAATCAGAAATTTTAAAAGGTTAACAACCCTTTGGCAGAGATCACAGCCAGGTGTTCTCCGCATAGTCAAGGAAGGCCCCAGTGCTGGCTATGTGTGGGTAATCGCTAATCTTTCGAGGAAAAAAAATGGGAGATGGCTGCCTTGACCAGGACCACATTCTTCTGGACAGCCGCCGTCATGTTAAAACACAGATACCGAAGCATGGAGACTGAGGGGGGGGGGGGGGACAGCACCCTACTACAACACCTCCGCCGGCCTATCAGTCTCCCAACTTCTCCACCACGGCTGTAGCAGTGTAAAAATAGAAACACACACCACATTTAAAATCACTCCAGTCCCCAGACGTCTGTTCCACAAGCAAACCGTGATTGCACCACATATGAGCCATTACCGCAAACATCAGATCATAGGCATGGATTCTAGCACCAGACTTCCTGGGTCTCAAACCAGTCCCATCATGCCTCTGCGAGTCATGCTTGTAACTAACTCTTGCAATGCCCCAGTGCCACCAGTTTGAGACCCCCGCTGTAAAGGCTTTTAAAATCATCGCCTATGGATAGTAATTTGTTGACATAGCACAGGCGTGTACAATTTTAAAGTGTGACTATATATGCAGCAAAAATTTTACCAAAAAAATAAAAAATTGGGTAGTGTACTGTGCTTTTTTTTTTTTACTGCGTTTAAATAAAATCTGTGCTGTGACAAAAATTGCAACAGGCCACAATTTATTCTCTAGGTCGTCCGCTTTAAATATGTTTTGGGGTTCTAAAATTTTCTAGCAGACATTAAAACGCTTAAGTCACCATAAACCCCAACAGACATCTACAAGGAGCATATCAGAATGTAATGTATGAAAGTTGCCGATTCCATTATTTGTCTATTCAGTGTTTTGAAAATCAGAAACGCAAGTAACCAGAAAGCCTTTATATTTTGTGCAGGCTATCCTTGTGATGTACAAAATAAACCACGTAAAAAGGTGGTTTACTGATGAAGCTCCTCTTCTCTAAGCTTTACCTCTATTTCAGGCAATGTGGCTTGTGCAAAAAGTTGAAGTTCCAATTCTCACATGTAGAAACATGAGATATTCCTCCTCACAGGAGGCAGAGAGAGCAGGCTGCAGTAGGTTACATAGTCAAAAAGGTGGGATTGGTACTGTATCACTATTATGCCTCATGCACACTGGACGTTAAAACGTTATTAAACCATCAGCTTTTCAGGGGGGGGAGCCAATTTAGATTTTTCTTCAATGGGTCAAACACTGGTGAGCGACGTTTTTGAGCATTTATCAGAGTTAGAGAGTTGAAAACCATCTTAGAACCCACTAGTGGTTTTTTTACTGCTCAAAACTGCTGATAACATCCTATGTGTACATGGACACATAGGATAACATGAAGAGTTTAAGGACTGCAGAAAAAAACATTTACAGCCAAAAACAGCTGTTGTAAAAAAAAAAACAAAATCAAAAAAAGTCCATATGCATAAGGCCTTATGCTCCAGTCTAAGGGCACCTAATTTTTATTAATTTTTTTTTACTTAATTTTAGTACTTTCAAAAACTCTTTATTCCCCTTTATGTGCATCCGAGTAAACCTATATGGGTACAAAGTTACCCATAACCAATTGCTTTTAATAGTAGAAATTGTAAAGTAAAGCTGATTTGGAATACACACACACACACACACACACACACACACACACACACACACTTTAAAAAGCACATGTGGTCAAAACGTAAAATTACATTCATTTCTACACTATTTGAACTACTAGTCTACTCCTATTAACCACTTTCAGACCGGACCATTTTGCTGGCTTAAGACCAGACCACTTTTTGCGATTCGGCACTGCGTTGCTTTATGACAATTGCGTGGTCGTGCAACGTGGCTCCCAAACAAAGTTAACGTCCTTTTTTCCCCACAAATAGAGCTCTCTTTTGGTGGTATTTGATCACCCCTGCGTTTTTTATTTTTTGCGCTATAAACAAAAATAGAGCGACAAAAAAAAAAAAAAAAAAAAATTAAAACAAAAAAAAAAAAAAAGCATAATTATAATAAATATCCCCCAAAAATATATAAAAACATTTTTTCCCCCCTCAGTTTAGGCCGACGTAATCTTCTACATATTTTTTGCAAAAAAAAAAAAGAAGATAAAATCGCAATAAGCGATTGATTGGTTTGCACAAAAGTTCTAGTGTTTACAAAATAGGGGATAGTTTTATGGCATTTTTATTAAATTTTTTACTAGTAATAGCGGCGATCAATTTTTATTGTGGCGGACACAACGGACATTTTTGACATTTTTGGGACCAGTCATTTATACAGCAATCAATGCTATACAAATGCATTGATTCCTGTGTAAATGACACTGGCAGTGAATGGGTTAACCAGGGGTGGCAGAGTAGGGGTTAAGTGTTCCTAGGGAAGGGGGGATGTCCGGGTCCGGATGGGTTTCCGATTTTATATTATAAGAAATTCCAAGAAACTCGCGCCAAAATTATGTGAGTACTTTAATGTGGTGGGGGAGGGGAGAGGTAAGTTTAGGGATGAAACAATGCTGGCACATATAGCATTAATCCTGAAGGAGGCAAAAGACCCTATGGCAGTTGAAAGTTATAGGCCAATATCCCTCTTGAACTCAGACATTAAGTTGTTTTCAAAAATTATTGCGGAGCGATTGAGGCCCTATGTGCCGCATTGGGTCCAGAAAGATCAGGTGGGTTTTGTTCAAGGGAGAGAAGGGAGAGACAATACCCTGAAAACCATTGTGTTGATGCAGGAGGCAATCAGACAGGGAGCCCCCACGGTACTTGTGTCGATTGATGCTGAAAAAGCATTCGACAGGGTTAGTTGGGACTTCCTGTTTGAGGCATTAAGGCACTTTGGAATAGGTGAAAAGATGGGAAGATGGATAGAGGCCCTATATGACCACCCTAAAGCCAGAATAAGAGTTAATGGATCCCTTTCTCGCCCCCTTGAGTTATTCAATGGGACGCGTCAGGGCTGCCCCCTCTCCCCGCTTCTTTTTATAATGGTATTAGAGCCCCTCCTGGCAACCATTAGAAAAAAAACAAGATATCCAGGGAATCAAAGTAATGGACAAGGAGTATAAGATAGCAGGCTTCGCCGATGATCTTTTACTCTATATGACTAACCCGAGGATTTCTATCCCGGGAGCTATGAAAGAACTTATGAAATTCGGGGAGGTCTCAAACTTTAAAGTGAATATGTCGAAGTCTGAGATATTAAATTTAAATCTATCAACAGTTGAACAAAAGGCGCTCCAGGGGAAGCTGCCGTTTAGATGGTGCTCGAAAGAACTAGGGTATCTGGGAATTAATTTGACAGTAAAAATGGGAGGCCTGTTTGAGGCTAACTACATCCCTCTTCTTAACAAAATTAAGCAACAACTGAGTAAGATTCAATACAGAGCCCTTTCGTGGACGGGAAGAGTAAATGTTATAAAGATGTTTATCTTACCGATATTTACATATACTTGCCAAATGATTCCTATTTTATTATCCCCAGCGTACTTAAACTTAAAACTATGATCAGAAGATTTATATGGAGGGGAAAGGTAGCGAGGGTGGCATCTCATATCCTGACTAGAAGTAAAGAGAGAGGGGGGCTGGCCCTACCCGATTTTAAGAAGTACTACGAGGCTATTATGATATCACGTGTTACGGACTGGATATATAATGGAGGGGGTAAGGACTGGGCAGAGTTAGAAATTAATTTAAGCACAAAGAATTTAGGAGAATTATTATGGATACCAGCAAAATCTAGAGAGTTAGCGGTAAATACAAGTACACTCACGAAAAATACACTGCGGATTTGGGACACAACAAACAAGAGACATGGGTGGTCACATAACTCACCATTTATTCCGTTGTTGGACAATACTTTTTTTAGACCAGGGCAGGAGGAGTACATATATTTTAGTAGGTGGGCTAGGAAAGACAGTATTAGATTACACGAGGTTATGGTAGGGGATAGACTATGCACATATGAAGAAACCATTGGGAAATGGGGACATAAGCCCTTAGATAAATGGAGATATTCACAATTATACTACTTTGCCCAGTCCTTGCCTCATCCACTGAGGGGAAAGGAAAAGTTGAGGCCCTTAGAAAAATTATTAGCGAACCGGAATAGCCTGGTAAAAAGAACAAAAATATACAAAATTTTGATAGAAGAAGCGGGAAATAAATATCCTGAATACCTGGGGAAATGGGAAAGGGAAATAGGCTCTCTAAGTAGTGATGAACAGAGAAATAAAATATTGAGACGTACGTATTCGGTAGCGATAGATTCACAAACTAGGGAGATGTCCTATAAACTCCTGACTAGGTGGTATATAACTCCACAGCAAGGAAATAAGATCAGCAAGGAAAATTCCTCTAGGTGCTGGAGAGGATGCTCGGCGGTGGGGTCCTTTGCTCACTTATGGTGGGACTGTCCTAAAATACAAGTATACTGGGGGAAAATAATAGAAGCAAGTTTTAATGTAACAGGTGAAAGGATTAGAAGCGATCCCTGGGTGTGCCTATTTCATGGCACAGTAGTTAGAGAGGAAGAGTATGGACAGTCTTTGACCCCCTGTTTGTTGAACTCTGCCAAAGCCTTGATTCCACGGAAATGGAAAAGTCGGGATCCCCCCACAATGAAGGAATGGGTAGAGAGACTGGAAAAAATAAGAAATATTGAAGCAATGATATACAAGTCAGAAAATGCGGAGGAGAGGTACCTGAATAAGTGGAGGCATTGGTTACAATTTAGAAAATCTGACAATTACTGGAAGTTACTCGAATGCTAGTGACCCCTAATAATGAAAAGGACCGAGTGAGAGGGGTAGGGAGGGAGCGGGAGGGGGGTAAAAAAGGGATTTATATTGGAGATAATGTTAAAAGGATTGAATTTTGTAAAAACCGAGATTGTTTGTTAAATTTGAAAAATAAAGAATTAAAAAAAAAAAAAAAAAAAAAGTGTTCCTAGGGACGTGTTACTAACTGTGGGGGGCTGGGCTGTCTGTTAGTGAACACTGATCTTTGCTCCAATCACATGGAGCAGAGATCAGCGTCACTTGTTGCTAGGCAGAATGGGGAGATGCTGTTTACAACGGCATCTCTCCGTTCAGCCGCCCCGTGAGACAATCGCGGGTGTCGAGTACGTGGAACCCGCGACCGGACTCACGGGGGTCCCGACTGGCACGCACGCAATGGCAGGGCAGCATTTAAACATGGACGTACCTGTACGCCAATATACCTGCCCATGCCATTCTGCTGACATACATCAGCTTGCGCCGGTTGGGAACTGGTTAATCTTCCCCAAGTAGGTTTACATTTATTCAGTCACAAACACTTACTTCATTGAATTCTGTGACAATTGCTTTGCCTTGTGAATAGGCACCGCTGCTGACCTCTATGCCTGGGAGATTGGGACTATGGCCCCTGTCAGTTTTGACGGTGGACCTGAACGGGCAGTCCATGTTAGTCTATGGAGCGACGGATGTCAGCAGTGACACATCCGACCCGTTCCGATCCACCAAAAGCGGACGGATGGCCCTACGTCCGTCGCTATCGGATCGGGTGAGATCTGCTGAAAACAGACATGCTGTCCATTTTCATCCAATCTCTCCATAGAATCCTGCGGCGCTCAACAAGCCCCTGCCCGCTCAGTGAGCGGGGGGGACCTGGCATCCGCTGGCTCAGCGGAAATCAATGGACAGAACTCCCGCTGAGCCGGCGAACTCCGCGCAAGCAGATCCGCCTCGTCTGAATGAGGCCTAAAAAGGAGATGGGAGAGCTTGGAGAGGAGCATTATTGGCATTTACCAACACAAGTGAGGCTGACCCATTTTGATAGTGGAGTCCTGAAATTGAGGCGAGAAGATACCCATGAGGGGGTGAAAAGCACTGAGGTGGTGCGATTTAATTTTTGCAGCTATATTGGGGGGGGGGGAATAGAATTGTAGGGGACTTTCACACTGCATATGAATTGATATTTTTATGTATAGAGATATTAGTTTTACACACTTTAGGAACACTCAAAGCATCACTAACTGAAATAAACATTTTTGTTTGGTACACTGTAGTGATTGCCATTAAGTGGTAGCTGTTTCTTTGAGAGCTACAGTGGACATAGAAAAGAATCACCCCCTTTAAAATCATTTTGATGCTTTGCAATGTAAAATGAAGACAGTTTTTGTTTTATCCAGCTGTATTTAGTCAGTGCAACTTATAACATCCAAGTGAAAGATAACACCAACATGTTAGGAATTTTTTTTTAATTTGAACACAGAGTTGGAAAAAGAACCCCCACTCCTAAAATTACTTGGAAAAACGCAATCAGGTGAAGCTTATCGCCTTCTCAATGGCACACAAACCCTTTTGGTTTTCCACTGATCAGCTATGGTCATTTTGATTAGCTCAGCATGAAATAAAAATAACTAACTTTCCTAGAGCAATACCAGTCCCAAATAGTACAACAGAAGCAAATCAACTATGGGTGGCAAGGCAATGTCAAAAGACACAAGTCACAAGTCAGGAGATAGATCCGAAAAAAAAAAAAAACGTCAGAGGCTTTATAAATGCCTGGAAGCACTTTTAAGTCCATTAAAGTGGCTGTAAACCCCCTTCATGAAATCCGATCCAAGCACATATCTGTAGTGTTTACTTATCTCTTGACAAAGAGTGTAGCAATTGAAAGACAGCAAATATACAAAAGTAAAAGGTGTAGGATGATAGATGATGCAGATGAAACCAGAGGCTGTTCAGTTAACTGGGTATAGGAGGGTTACAACCACTTTAGGAAGTCAAGAGAGGAGAGCGAACAATGGGGTGGGACTTTAAATGAAGCACAAGGTTACGGTAGATTAGTTTGGTGATCATAATAAGGATTTATTGGTTGCCAAGGTATACAGACAAAGTATGAGATGTACAAATACGTTCAAATAATGCATGGGTAAGACAATACATCCTAAATACAAGCTTGTGTATACACATAATGGCAAGAAAATCATGTTCCGAAGTACACCAAAAACACATTTAAGGTAAAACCATAATAAAGGGTAATGCCTCCAAAGCCTCTGGCCTCTTGGATCCTTGTATGAAATGATAAGATTAGCTGGCAAAGCTATCTGGATATAAAAGTATCAAATGGTATGGCAGCTCTATGCATTTCATGGCTAGAAGGCCACTCGTCAGGAGCCAGCACTTGATGGATCTAAAGATAGAGATATTAATATTGGTATAAATTTTTAAAATGAAATCATACATAAGGGCAGGGGTAGGATAAGACACCCCCATACCAGATGCAGGTCAACTTACTCGAGTTTGTGCAGTGATAGTGGGGTGCCAAGCAGCATTGGCCATCTAACAGTGTCTCCCACCGGGAGCCGCGGCAGGCAATCAAGGGGGGGCACCCCACGGGCCCCACTCAGGGCGGGCATGAGACCAGGGCAACCTATGTGTAAAATAAAAAAAATGAGGTGACCCAAAAAATTCAACACCACAAGGTGAATGATTGATGAAAAAGAAAAAGAAAAAGCCAGTGCTGAGAACTAAGGAAGTGATAAGGGCTGAGATTTGCACAGGGATGGAAATATGGGACCTTACCAGGCCACAATTTCATTTAAAGTCCCAAGGGATGGAAGAATTGACCTTACCAGGCCATACCTTCATCTAAAGTCCCCAACTCCAGTTCTCTATTAACACTTTAGGAAGTGGAAGGTATTTGGTACAACACAGACAGATCAGGACATTGCTCCAAACTGGATGATGAAGGAGCCAGGAGGAAACTGATCAGAGAGGCTATCAACATGCAACTCTGAAGAAGCTGCAGGAATTTATAACAAAAAGTGGTGTGTGCATGTGACAAATTCTCCATGAATGCGGCTTGTATGGAAGGGCTGCAACGGGGGGAGCCACTCCTCGAGAAAGGCCACATGCAGTCATGACTGAGCCTTGCCAAAATGCACTTTGAAGATTGACGTCACATGGGAAAAGGGGTTATATAGTCAGACAAGAATAAGAATTATGCGGCCTCAACACCAAACAATATGTCTGGCGAAAATCCAATACAGTTTACCATCCAAATGACACCATTCCAACAGCAAAGCATGGGGGTGGCAATAACCTGTACAGCAGGGACTAGAGCAGAAAAAAAAAAAAAAAAAAAAAAAAAAAAAATAATGAATGGGGTAAAACAATCAAATTCTTGAAGAAAAACTGCTGCCCTCTGCCAGAAAGTGGTTAATGGGAAGAATGTTTACATTCCAACACGACAACAACCCTATTCTCTAGGGTGTGGGCTTTCTGAAAATATATGTTTGGGGGTTTGTTTTTACAGAATATTCAAGGCTTTTTTTTTTTTTTTTTTTTAACTTGTGAAAAGTTAAGCCCCATTAAAAAAATAAAAATAAAGCAACGATAATTACTTGAAGACTGCAGTCCTCAAACCGTTGTCAAATTAAAACGGACCTTGAGTGGGTAAATATTGGAGTAATGAGTGTGGCCCAAATTAAGCCTCTCAATGCAAGACACATGAAAGTCTGCATGGAGTTTCCAAAACACACACACACACACACACACACACTAAAATGGTGAGAAAAAGGATTCTTTGGTCTGACGAGACCAAGATAGAATTTTTTGGCATTAATGCTAAGCGGTATGTGTGGAGAAAACCAAGCACTGCTCAACACCTGTCCAACAGTCCCAACAGTGGTGGTGGCAGCAGCATCATTCTGTGGGGTGTTTTTCATCTGCAGGGACAGGACGACTTGTTGCAAACGAGGGAAAGAGGAATGTGGCCAAGTACAGGTATATCCTGGACGAAAACCTTCTCCAGAGTGCTCAGGACCTCAGACTGGGCCGAAGGTTTACCTTCAAACAAGACAATGACCTTAAGCACACAGCTAAAATAACAGTGGCTTCACAACAACTCTGACTGTTCTTGAATAGCCCAGCCAGAGCCCTGGCAAACCCAATTGAACATCTCTGGGGAGACCTAAAAATGGCTGTCCACCAACATTTACCATCCAACCCGACAGAACTGGAAAGGATCTGCAAGGAGTAATGGCAGAAGATCCCCAAATCCAGGTGTGAAAAACTTGTTGCATCTTTCCCAAAAAGGCTCATAGCTGTATTAGATCAAAAGAGTGCTTCTACTAAATACCGAGCAAAGGGTCTGAATACTTGGGACCATGTAATAGTTCAGTTTCTTTAATAAATCTGCAAAAATGTCAATTCTGTGTTTTTCTGTCAATATGGAGTTCTGTGTGAACATAAATGATTTTAGCAAATGGCTGGAATATAACAGAGTGAAAAATTTAAAGGAGGTCTGAATACTTTCCGTCGACAGACACTTTTCTACCTGCCTGTTTTAACAGTGCGTTTAAAGTGGTTGTAAACCCTTACAACACACTTTGACCTACAGGTAAGCCTAGATTGCATAGTAGTCCATTATGCTTTACCTAAGTAAACTCAGGGTTTACTTCCTCTTTAAAGCGATAAGATGACTCCAGGCTCTCTGCTCTCCCAGTCCGACATCTCCAGCGGGTGGGGCAGAAATGACCCTGTTGACGTCAGCTAGGGTGGAGCAGAGAGTCTGGAGTCATGTGATCTCTGGAAGATGCTGTTAAAACCCAGTTGAAATCTTTATTAAAAAAAAAAAAAAAAAAAACACTATGACAATTTTTTATCCGACAGAGGGGATGATATACAGATGAGTTCGTTTGGAAGCAGTGGGGAGAGGAGCAGATCCGCGATAGTGAGAGATGAGAGACAGAGGACGACAGAGGGAGACACAGGAGAGCAGATAACAGCATATGACAGAGGCACGAACACTGATAATGGTGTTCAGCAGCCCTGATATATTGTGGTAAAAGTGTGCAAAGAACTAGCAGGATCAGTCAGGTATTTCAGGTGATACAGGGGGCCCAATGACAGCACAGGCACTGATGTATACAATGCTTTAAACAGGATCTTTACTTTGAGGTTAAAACGCTTCAACCACTTAAGGACCGACCCTTTGAGATTGTGTCTACAAGTTATAAACAGTTTTTTGCAAGACAATAACTTAGAGAAAAAAAAATAAAATATGATAATGTTTGGGGTTCTAACACCCTAGAGAATAAAATGGTGGTCGTTACAATACTTTGTCACACTGTATATGTGCAGCGGCCTTAGAGTCCATTCACACAAGGGCAACACTACTTCCAGTGCAACTTTTGGAGGCAACTTCGACACGACTTGAATATGAATAACAGCACGACTTAGAACACGACTAAGTCGCCCCTGGCCAATCAGAGAATAATCAGCTCTCGAGGGGGAACTCCACGCCAAATTTTAAATAAAAAAAACCGGCATGGGTTCTGGTATGGATTTTTTTTCAGCGCGGGGGTCCCCCCCAAAATCCATACTAGACCCTTATCCGAGCACGCAGCCTGGCTGGTCAGGAAAGGGGGTGGTGGCGAGCGAGCAAAGTCCGATTGTGTGTAGAGAATTCCGATCAGACAAAGTGGCATGCATGCTCAGATCAAATTCCTAGACCAAAGCTATTGGCTACTAGCCTGAACGTAGTCCCATCGTAACGAAATAACGTTGTCACGTTACGTGCAATCGGATTTTCCGACAACTTTGTCCGACGAGGTGTATGCAACACAAGTTTGACAAAATCCGGATTTGGTTGTCAGAATGTCCAACTGTGTGTACAAGGGCTAAAAGCTTGAGAATACTCTAAAAAGACCTTAAGGGGGGGGGGGGGGGGGAGAGAAACACACACGCCATACCAGAAAGGGGGGGGGGGGGGGGGAGGAGAGATAGAGAGATAGAGATTTCCCAAGTGGCTAAACATAGCAATGGAGGACAAGACTGGGACCACTAAATCAAATACTCTAGGCCTGTTTTTCCAACTCAAGGCGCCCCAACAGGACTATGTATCGATCATAACCCAATACTGGGTAAGTGTTTTAATCCTATAACATCCTGGTTACATTTTGGCTTATATTACCACCCCCCTTTTACCTGTAGGTAGTAGAAGTGACCTAATTGGATGTATAGTAAAATGGGGAGTAGGGTCGTAGCTTATAACTTATAAGGGGCCACACAACAGTTTCTCTACCTTTACAAGCTACATAGAACGGTGTTTCTATGGGTGTTGAGATACACAACTAGTAATTTCATGCAATATATCCTTTGATACCTATATGAAAGGCTCTGTGGGAGTTTGGCGTCTCATGATTTGCATGTGGAATATATTGTGGACCAAAAGGTGGCAGCAGATAACCATATGAAGATCATCCGTTTTTTGGCTAACCATATGTTTCTGTAGCTAGGTGGCAACAAAAGGGATTTAGCCACTATACCGATCAAATGGAACTGCAATTGATGTATACGATATCTTTTACTTTAGCATACTTCCCTGAAAAATAAAGCTGGGTCCTGTGAAACACAAATTGCGTTGAAGTGAACCTTCCATTCCCTACTGTAGTAGGGTTGGTGAGAATATGAATGATAGAGATTAGAAAGAAAAAAAAAAAAAAAAAAAAAAAACAAACACTGTTATAGTCCTTTCAGTCTTAGTTGTTAGGGTTTTGTGGTGCCACTATACATTTTTGGCTGATCTGTATACCATAGTCATGTGATAGACTGCAGGGTCTGCTTGAATTTTCAGGGAGGAGGAGATTTCCACTATAGCCTGTGCCCTCATGCTGTTATGGGAAGCGGATCATCCATGAATGAAGATGTGACACCCACCCACTGTGTTCTTTTTTTAGTTACTAGGCATGAAGCAAGGAGGGACTGGGCTGTCATTCAGGATCTGTATATACATGCACATGTGTGATGTCAATATCATCTGAACTGAAAATATCCTCTCCAGCAATAGAGACCAAACTGTGTATGTGCAGCAGTACTGCCCTCACTGTGTCTCATCTGGCATTGCCAAGAGACCCTGCAGGAAGGGGAGGATCTGTGCATACAGGATCCAAGTTTTTTTGTTTTTGCTTTTTTAACTACACAAAATTACAGAGGATTAACCCCTTAGTGAGTACAACAAGCATGTTAGTCTACATATATAGACTGATTTTACTGTTGTGGTTTTAGTAACACTTTGAAGTGTTACTAAACCCAGTAATATGAAAACAGTTCATTCGCCACCCACAGCTTATAAAAGTCTTTTTACATTAAAATACTATATATATATATATATATATATATATATATATATATATATATATATATATATATATATATATATATATATATATACACATATATACACATATACATATACATATTACACACACACACGTGATTGTCAATATCAACCTGGCTAGCTCCGAGAACAAGTAAAATGTTCTCCCCAGCATAAAAGACAAAACTGAGCATGTGCAGGTCAGCTACCCTGCTTGTGTTGGCTGGCCTTTCCCAGATAGACAGTGCAGTAGGGGGAGAATCTATGGATACAGGATAAAACAGCCTTTTTACACGATGCAGAAGATTAACACCTTTAAAAAATAAAAATAAAAAAGAAAGAAAAAATATAGTAGGACACTTACCTGTCACAGGGTCCAGCAAAGCAGGGGAAAAAAAATAAAAATCAAAGCCCCGCTTGTCTTCCCCCTCCGCTCAGAGGCGCCAGCACTGGGCGCCTGGCTGTGGCTTCACAGCCAGGCACCCACTGTGCATGCGCGAGCTGTGACTGGCCACGCAATCTGGGACCTGTCCCAGATGATTGCCTAGAGGGAGAGGGCAGAGCTGATCTCCCTTCCGGTGCTGAGGGAAGTGATGTAAGGACCCAAGGTGAGTAAGGAAGCAGACTACGAGGGTCCCCCTAGCAACAGGCATTAAGAGGTAAGGGGGGGGGAATAATAATAATTCTCCAATTTTTTTTCTTTTATACATTTCATGTACATTACCCAATTAAGCCCCGGACCGGTGCTACGTGGCTCCCAAACAAAATTGGCATCTTTTTTTCCCCACAAATAGAGCTTTTTGGTGGTATTTGGTCATCTCTGGTTTTTATTTTTTGCATTATAAAAAAAAAAAAAATTCTATATTTTTAGAGATATATAGAGAGATAGAGATATCGAGATCCCAAAAAAAAAAAAAAAAAAAAAAATTATATAAAAAAAAATTTCTTCCTCAGTTAAGGCCAATACGTATTCTGCATATTTTTCAAAAAAATAAAAAAAAAATAATAATAATTGCAATAAGCGTTTATAACGTCTAGAAATCCAATAAAATCAAATTTTGTCTGCCGGGACTCCGCGATTTTTTTTTTTAAAGCCAGCAGCTACAAATACTGCAGCTGCTGACTTAAAATAGTGACACTTACCTGTCCAGCGCGCCCGCGATGTCAGCACCCGAAGCCAATCTTTAGATCGTCACTCGGGTGCTGCCGCCGCCATCTTGGGTATGGGAATCAGGAAATGGAGCCTTTCGGCTTCATTTCCCGGTTCACCTACTGCGCATGCGCGAGTTCCGCTGCGAAATAAGGACGGTCCCCGCTGCCTCTGGGATCTGTGTGTTTCCCAGCAGGCAACGGGGCACTTGCGGAAGGGGGCGTAATCAACGCCCCTTTCCGCAGAGAGCTATCCCGGAAGTGGGTGCAGTTACCTGGATTATCCAGGTAACTGCACTCCCCTCCCCCCTGAAAGGTGCAAATTGTGGCGCCGGAGGGGGGGGGGGGGGCTGGGGGATTCCGATGAGCGGAAGGTCCATTTTAGGGTGGACCTCCGCTTTAAGCCAAAATGTATTCTGCTACATGTCTTTGGTAAAAAAAATATATGGTTAAGTGTATAATAATTGGTTTGTGTGATCACGGACATATGTACGCAAATAATCATGTACATATGTATGCAGGTGATCATGGACATGTGTGTACAGATAATCATTGGGACATGTGATTTTAGTGGGACATGTTTTTATTATTAGGGACATGTGTGGGGACATTGCGTTTACACTAGGCTGGTGATCAGTGAGTAAAAAGCTGTAAAAAAACAGCTCATACTCACCGATCATCAGCCGGCTGCAGCGATCTGCTCTCCTCTCCTCAGCGATGACTTCTCTCCTCACACAGGAGCAGATTGCCTAGCAACCGGCTGTTTGTCTACATCACGATGGCTGTGATTGGCCGCGCCCATCATGTGATCAGGAGGGCCGTGCCCATCATGTGATCAGGAGGGCCAATCACAGAGCCCTCCTGCCGATCCGAGATGCGCCGTGTCTGGGTGACACGAGCGCATCTGGATCGCGCCGCTGCGCGGGCACGCACGCGCCTGATCCCCCTCCTTCAGGAACGTCCTCTCAGAAGTAGAGAGCTCCCACCCGGCCGTATATGTACATTGGCTGGGTGGGAAGTGGTTAACGGATTTTTTTTTTTGGTGGAACTCCACTAAGTTCCAGAGTGACTATAACAAGCATGCTATGCTGCATATACAGACTGATTTTACTGTTGTACGGCGCACAACAGTCTATAAATGTACCTGCGTAAAACACACGTATGCACGTACAACTTTGGACACAGATTTTGACAAACTAATGTTTGAGAGACATTTTAGCCATCTTTGGCCAAGTTTAAACCCCAACCAAAAAAGTAATATATTGAAGCTTACTAATTAGATGTGGTAGCTTTGTTTTTTTGGCCACCCCCCACCCCCATTTAGTTTCCGGTCAGTTTCTGCACTGGAAACTGACTGTTTAGTGTGAACTAAAGCCATTGGAATACATGGAAGACAGTGTGCATGCATTTTTAGTGCAGAGAAAAAAAAAAAAATAAGGCTTTTCTTTGTTTTCACCTGGTGATCTGGCCAGTAACACACCTCCTGTATTGCCCCCAGTATTGATGGAGCACATTTGAACAGCAGCATGGACAGTCTGGGAAAGGGAGTGTTCTATGTACTAGCAGATTAAAAAAAAAAAAAAAAAAAAACACACAAAAACAACTTGCAGCTAAACGCCAGCATTATACCTTAGGCCCCTTTCACACGGGATGGATCAGTAATGATCCGTCCCGTGATGATCCGCTTGCTCAGCGGGGATCACTCCATTGTCCCCGCTGAGCCGGCAGATAACAGGGCGGTCCCTGCACACTGTGCCGGGACCGACCTGTCAGCTCTCCTCTATGCGGGGGGATCGAATGAACACGCCCGTCTGTCCGTGTTCATCCGATCCGCTCTGCAGACAGATAGAAAAATGGGATTTTCCTCAGTCTGCAGAATCAGACGATAGCGGGTGTCTGCGGATTTTTATCCGCAGACACCCGCTATCCCATAGGAATGCATGTAGGTCCATATTTCATCCACAAAAAAGGATGGATGAAATACAGATATAATGTCCGCATGTGTGAAAGGGGCCTTATAAGCAGTTTTGCTCCTTTTGGGATAAAGGTTTTACATACAGCGGGTAAAATAAGCATTGAACGTCATTTTTCTAGGTAAATTTCTAAAAAGGTGCTATTGGCAAGAAATTTCCACCACATGTCATTAACCCATGCAATCCATACAAAAACCAAAACATATTCAGAAATTAAGTTATGTAATAAAATAGAATGCCACAGGGGGGGGGGGGTAAAGTATTGAACACACGAAAAAAAAAGAAAAAAAAGAAAAAGGGGGGGGGGGTGCAAAAGGGCATGGAATTCCAAGACACCAGCAATTAGAAAATAAATTCTCTGCCCCTCGTCAGTGCCAATTAACCACTTGTCAACCTCCTAACTAAATATTCGCCATGGGGTGGGGGGCCCATGGCCCGACAGCATGCGAGCAGACATTCTCTGCAGCTCCCTGATCCCCTCTGCATAACTGCTTCCTTATTTCGGCTATTTTTTCCTCCTGGCTCTTTTTAAAGCAGAAAAGTTTTAGAAAACATAATACAAGATATCCGTGACATCGACCACGCAGCGCACCAACGTTTCCTCCTGGCTCTTTGGAAAAGGCTGACATTCCCTGAGTATTTTTGGATGGGAAAACAGAGGAAAAGGCAACCCCTGGCCAAGATGAACATCAACATGCTTTATGGTCAAGATGGCCACCACTCCACTGATCGTCATGCATCCCCACCAGAATTGTTTGAAGATAAACCCATGTCCATTCCACCACCTTCCCTAGATGCATCTGCTCCACTGGCTTAGCTCTCCCAGACTTCTACTGGCGAGGACAGTATGGAGGATGACCCAGAGCCTACCCTGCTGGAGGTCCCGAAAATAATCATGGTAAATAATTCTGACCTTATGGTTAAGGTGGAGCAGCTTAAACTGAACATAACTATTATGCGCCAGGACGTGCATAAGATCTGACACCCAATTTCAGATACAGAGTGGCGCATCAGCGAGTTGGAGGACACCCTGTCCTTCCTGCTATTAAAACCTGTGGCACCTGATAAAGAGAATTACTTTAAAAAGCTCTTCTGAAACAAGTGAACACACTCAATCCAATACTCCTGGGGTTTTCTGGCCTGCCTAACTGGGAGAAATGGGGGGGGGGGGGGGGGGGGAGAGATCAGCCACGCTTAGATTCCCAGAAGATACCCCTAAAATTTGCAATAGACTGGACATGACACTAATTGAAATCCCAGGCTGGTGGGAAGTGCAGCAACAACTTAACAGAAGACGGGGAGGACTAAGGGGGTTCGGCGATTTGGAAAGGTAAATACAAGAATTGTTGGATGGAGTGGACACAGGGGTACCGGCTTTGTCTGGAGAACAGTATAGGAGAGCACCACCTCAGGGGGGAGAGCCATAGGCTTGAAGGAGTAGGAGTGTCTTGAGTTCACTGATCACGAGGAGAGCGATACCCACAATAAGGGGAATGTGGAGGGGGGGTGGGGGGCAGGGAGAGACACCTCTCAGACAACAAAAAGCGATGCACTAACCATGAATAAACCCAGGTGACTATTACAATAAGGGGTAGCCTAATACCCAGGGCAAAAATCTGCTCCCGATGTCATTCACCAATAGGAAAACATTGAATTTTGTGTTGTACAATGTACATGGGTTAAATTCTCCTGTAAAGAGGAGACAATATATTAAAAAGAGAATTAAAGTAATAATATGCAGATAGTCGTATTACAGGAGATACACATCTCACTGGGCTCGAATTGCAAAATATGGTCAAAAGATTGCCCAATATGGTATTATGGAGACTCCTCAACAAATAGGGCAAAGGAAGTGGCCATAGGATTTGCCAGGGGTGTAAGGTTTGTCCCGGAGGCGAGAGAGGTAGACCTGGGAAGGGCACTACATATCCCTGAGAGGGAAACTAAATGAAGTGGAGTATTCCATGGCAAATATCTATTGGCCAAATAAAAAGTCAATAAAATACATAATGGGTGCCATCAAGAAAATTCTCAGAGTTCAAGAGTGGAAGTGCCATCATGGCGGGGGGTTTAATCTGTGTATGGAACCGGGGATTGATAGTACGTCCCATGTACAGCGGACTGGAAATGCACAGATGAAGAGGTTAATAAATTACACCAACAACAATTAGTGGATGATCGAGCTGCAGAATTAAAAATGTCATGATCTCGATTCACCCCCAGAGGTTGCAGATTCTGTCATATAAACGAGTGGAAAAACTATCTGCTCACTCAGCTGTTAAAAGAAAACATGTGGGCAGTCTGCCAGGCTTTTATTTAACTTGGGACACTAAGCTTCCTTCTTAGATCAAAAAGGTATAGAACTTCTGTGTAAATAATCTGGGCAGACTGCCAAGTTTTGAACAATGTGTAAATGCAGGAAGTTTAACCACTTAAAGTCTAAATTTTTCTGAAACTTTTCTCAAGTTAAAAATCAATATTTTTTGCTAGAAAATTACTTGGAACCCACACATACATACATTTTAGCAGAGACCATAGGGAATAAATGGCAATATTTTATGTCACACTGCATTTCCCCTGCGGCCACATGCAATTTTTTTTAGGGGAAGTAAGGTTAGCCCAATTTTTTGGTTTTAATGTGAATGATGTTACGCCACGAGAATCGTGACCTATCTTCTAAGAAAAAAAAAATAGCCATTCTCATTTTAGCCATAATTGTGCAGCTCTATACAACATGCCAGAATACCCAACTATACAGGGGACGTACTCAAGAATTGATCTCTTCCCGATTGAACACTGGCTGCTGGAAACAGTATGCAGTACAAATGTTGAAATCACAACCTTCTCAGATCACGCCCCAGTGACAATGAGTGGGTTCAGAGAAGGCCCAATACATGGACATTGAATGTGGACCTGTTACGGGACAAAGTGACAGAAGATGGCATAAGAGGACTAGAGCAGTATTTTCAAATAAATCAGGTGGTTTAAAGCTACAGTTTGGGAAACACAAAGCTTTATCAGAGGAGTCTTGATTGCAATAGGGGGAAAAAGAAAAAAAAAAAAAAAGAAGAGGAACTGAAAGACCTATTCGAACACGGAACCCAATCGGCATTTAATAAAATCAAGAAAGAGGTACCAATGAGGCAATAAAAACAGAAATATCTGGCCAAAATACTTCAACTTCATACTACAATCAGTAATTTACATAGAGAAAAACCACAAACTAGTACTGGAGGAATAGCATACACAGCAGCAGAACTAACAAATAATTTCCAAGAGTACTAAGGTAAACTATACTCGATTAACCAAAAGCCTGAAAAGGATAAAGAGGAAAGAAAAGAAAAAAAATTAAAGTATTTTTAGACGAATTAAGATTAAATAAAATCTCAGATGAGAAATTAAAAGCACTAGAGGACCCCATAACTGAAGATGCGAATATGAGAGCCTTACTAGATTCCCCGTGAGGGAAAAGCCCAGGACCTGGCGACGATTACAAGAAATTTAAAGACATTTTATTCCCCAAACTATGACCCTATAATATGAATGGAATAGGGACTAAATGGGAGACGAGAACAGAGGCTCTGGATGCCGGAACAACCATTATACCAAAAGGGAAGGGAAAGAGGTCTCATTGTGTTGAAGCTATACACCTATTGCACTGTTAAACACGGACAGTTATTGGCGAGATTTCTTGCAGGAAGAATGAAAAAAACAGTAACAAATGAATTAGTACATACAGACCAAGTGGGTTTTATACCCGGAAAGGGAACGCAGGGATAATGGCATTAGAACGCTTTTGATGGTGCAGAAAAGAAAAGTGGAATCCCAGAACTGCTTCTGTCAACTGACGCCGAAAAAAACATTCAGACTGGGGTATAATGCGGAACACAATTGAGGCAATGAGAATAGGCCCAAAAATGATCAATTGGATTAACGTACTATATAATCTTCCAACAGCTAGGTTGAAGGTAAAAAACGGGACAGTCTTAGGACTTTTCAAAATGCATAACTGTACACAGGTGTCCCCCAAGCCCCTTGCTGTCACTAGAACCACTGTTGGCAGGGATTAGACAGAATCAAGATAGGAAGAACACAAGCTAGCGGCTTACGCCGACAATATCCTGTTTTTTGTTTTTTTACAAACCCTAGGACAGTGATGGCGAACCTTGGCACTCCAGATGTTTTGGAACTACATTTCCCATGATGCTCCACTACACTGCAGAGTGCATGAGCATCATGGGAAATGTAGTTCCAAAACATCTGGAGTGCCAAGGTTCGCCATCACTGCCCTAGGATAACCCTTCCCAATTTAATGAAATAAAAAAAAAAAAAGAATTTAGTTACAACAAGTTATCAAATTTTAAAAATAATTCTTCCAAGTCAGAGATGCTGAATATCAATGTACAAAAGCAGGTATACAAAAAACGAGTTTCCATTTACTTGGAGAAAAAAAAAAAAAAATGAGGGGTTAAAAACAATCTATGGCAACATTGTACCAATCAAACTTCATCAAATCGCATCAAGATAGTTGTCATGGACCCCCAGAACACCAACGATGGGGCACCCCAGAATTCTTTGGTAGTCTTCAGATTTCATAATGCCATGCACATGGTCAAGACATCCAGTGCCTGAAGCAGCTAAGCAACCACAAAACCATCAGTGAACCTCCACTTGACTGTATTCTTCAACACCTTCACGCAAAATCACGTACCTGTATGTGATTTTGCTTAAAGTGGTTAAGTCTAGAGCTGCGCGATCCTGGCTAAATTGAGAATCACAATTTTTTTGCTTAGAAGATAGATCGCGATACTCGCGGTTTAACATCTTTCACAAAAAAAAAAAATTGAAGTGTATTTTTTCCCCAAATAAATTGCATTTGAAAGACCACTGGGCAAATACAGTGTGACATAAAATATTGCAGCAATTGCCATTTTATTCCCTAGGGTCTCTGCTAAAAATTCCAAGTAATTTTCTAGCAAAAAATATTGATTTTCACTTAAGAAAGAAAAAGATTTAGACTTTAAGTGGTTAAACTTCCTGCATTTACACAGGTTGAAAGCTTGACAGACTGCCCAGATTATTTGTTTACACAAGAAGTTCTATCCCTTTGATCTAAGAAGTAAGCTTTAGAGCCGGTTCACACAGGGGCAACTCAGTTCCGACTTCAGATCGCCCCTAGTCGCCTCAGGTCAGACAACATGTAAAAAATCAATGTAAGGTAATGAGAGCAGTCTTAATGCACACTACTGAAGTCGCTCAGACTTCAGAAAAGTTTCCTGTACTACTTCAAACCGACTTGTAGGCGACTGGTACCCGTTGATTTCAATGGAGGTCGCCTACAAGTCGGATCTCCGTCTATACGGAGGAGACTCTCACAGAATTATCAGCTCTGAAGAGGGAACACCACACCAAATTTATGAAAAAAAATTTGCCGTGGGTTCCCCCTCCGAGAGCATACCAGGCCCTTAGGTCTGGTTTGGATTCTAAGGGGAACCCCCCCCCTACGCCGAAAAAAAAATGGCGTGGGGCCCCCCCCCCCCCCAGATCCATACCAGACCCTTAACCGAGCGGGCTACCTGACCGGCCAGGAAAGGGCGCGGCCCCCCCACCCCTAAGCACCTTGTCCTCATGTTGACGAGGACAAGGGCCTCTTCCCGACAACCCTGGCCGTTGGTTGTCGGGGTCTACGGGGGGGCTTATCGGAATCCGGGAGCCCCCTTTAATAAGGGGGCCCCCAGATCCCGGCCCCCCACTATGTGAATGAGTATGGGGTACAATGTACCCCTACCCATTGACCTGTGAAAAAAAAAATAGTTTATTGCACAGCTCCGGGGGTCATCTCGCTGGACTCCTCCGCTGTGTTCTGCTCTTTTGCTAGCTCTTTCACTAGCGGAGGAGCCCGGCTTTCTTCTTCGCCGCCGCCCTCTTCTTCCGACTTCGGGGGTCTTGTCCCCCTTTTCGGTTCTTCTTGCCGGGCCACCGCGCCTTCTTCTAGCTCTTTTACAACCGGTGGCCTGGTCTTCTGTCGCCGCCGCCGTCTTCTGTTCTCCTCTTCAGATGTTTCCTCGTCTGTGAAGAGAAGACTGACATCATAATGGGCGGGGACATCATCCAGGATGTCCCTATACAAGTCGCCGCGCGCCGCGTCCCTGTCATTGTGAGCGGAGACAGCGACGAAGCAACATGAAGAGAAGAACAGAAGACGGCGGCGGCGACAGAAGACCAGGCTAGAAGGTGCGGTGGCCCGGCAAGAAGAACCGAAGAGGGGGACAAGACCCCCAAAGTCGGAAGAAGAAAGCCGGGCTCGTCCGCTAGTGAAATAGCTAGCAAAAGAGCAGAGGACAGGGGAGGAGTCCGGCGAGAAGACCCCCGGAGCTGTGCAATAAACTATTTTAACCCGTGTGTTTTTTTTTGTACATTTTTTTCACAGGTGAATGGGTAGGGGTACATTGTACCCCCATACTCATTCACATAGGGTGGGGGCCGGGATCTGGGGGCCCCCCACCCCAAAGCACCTTGTCCCCATGTTGATGAGGACAAGGGCCTCTTCCCGACAACCCTGGCCGTTGGTTGGGGTCTGCGGGCGGGGGGCTTATCGGAATTCGGGAGCCCCTTTAAAAAGGGGGCCCCCAGATCCCGGCCCCCCACCCTATTGTTGAGGGCACGCAGCCTGGTACGGCTCAGGAGGGGGGGGCGCGCGCTCGTCCCCTCCCCCTTTCCTGGCCAGCCAGGTAGCGTGCTCGGATAAGGGTCTGGTATGGATCTGGGGGGACCCTCACGCCATTTTTTTGGTGTAGCGGGGTTCCCCTTAGAATCCATATCAGACCTAAGGGCCTGGTATCCTCTCGGAGGGGGAACCCATGCCATTTTTTTTTTTTAATTTGGCGTGGAGTTCCCCCTTCAGAGCTCATTCTCCGATTGGCCACAGCAAAAGTCACCTGGCCTGGGGCGTGTTCAAGGCGCCTCCAAAAGTCGTGTTGAGTCGTGTTGCCCCTGTGTGAACTGGCTCTTAGTTGTTCCAAGTTCTAAATTTGGCAGATTTTTTTACCTAACACCCTAGAGAATAAAGTGGCAGTAACAGATAATAAATGCATGATAGGACTTATTAAAAATGAGATCTGGGGATCAAAGAGACCTGAGATCTCATATTTACACTAAAATGCAATAAAAAAAAAAAAAAAATGTGTTGCTTTAAGAGGTCTCCCGCCGCTGAGACGAATTAAAAGATCACCTTTATCTGAAAGTGGACCGCCTGCTGAAGAGGATAATGGAGTTATCGCAACTCGCTGCTGCCATAACATCGATATTACTCTTTAAAGTATTGCCATATGACGGGAGGTCCGGAAGTGGTTACTAGGGTTTACTTCCTCTTGTTTTCAGCAAACCTTGCAAAGTAAAAGCATTACCAGCTAAGATGCATTGCATGTGGCACTAACCTGCAAACGAAACCCGCAATGTCCTCACTGCAGGAAGCGTCCATCTTCATCCCTCTTCCTTCAGGGGCTGCAGACTCTGCCTGTGTGAAGTCACTTACATTCATGCACTGACGACATTTAAAAATTTCCACTCCCTATAGGCAGGCCTAGAATAAGGCTCATCTATAGGTAAAGCTCAGCTTTCTTGTAACCACCACCGATGCGGCTAAGCAGCCTCTGGGCTATTACAAGCAGCGGGAGGGGAAGTTCCACAAAGCCAGAGTTTACCCATCCCACTGAGAGACCCAAGTACCTATCACAAGGGATGTTTACATTCTTTGTGACAGCAATAAAAATCCCACAGCAAGCAGCTAGGCATGCTCCCAAGCGACAGCTGTTAATTTACACACGGAACAGCAACTCTGCCTTGCCAAGCCAACCCCCCCCCCCATTGTCTCACTGGCTGTGATTGACCAATTGATCCCACTGCTGTCAAAAGCCAATCAGGAGTGTGACTTCCTGGAGAGGCAAGGCTCATGGACATCGCTGGATCGAGAGGGGGCTCAGAGGCCTGCTGCACACAGGTGTGCCTTTACAACCACTTTTAGTAAGCATGCTTCCAGCACAGAACAGCTATACATATGTGGCAGCCTGGCATCAAAGCACCCAGCCAAGCTGCCACACTAATATGGGCAGGGTAACAAGGTAAAGAGGGGGGGGGGGGGGGACACAACTCTGAACTAGGTGCAAGTGTCCATAACCCTTTGTGCAAATTTTGATTTATAACCATTTACAATCTCCACACACACAGATTGTGATTTTCATATTTTGCATAGAAAGAATTGTGAAACTCTAGTAAGTTTGCGATAATTCATTATGCTGCTCTAGTACAAAGACATCAAGGGGGGGGGTATTCTGGTAGTTATTTGAGGCTCAATAGATAAGAGCGATCACCAGAGCTTCGAAAAAGTATTTATACCAGGGTGGATTAAGAATAATAAATATATATAAATTTTTTTAATGTTTTTGATTTTTATAATGGTTTAATAAAAACACTGAGAAAAAAAAAAAAAAAAAAAAAACTAAAGAAAGGTTTCTATGAAACAATAATTTAGTTTATTCAGCATGAAATGGAGATTATGTAGCATGGGGCTGTATATTCTGCAATATTTACATTTTTGTTAAATGCATTCAGTGAATCAAAGCTCTGCAAGCTGAGAACATACACTGCATTGATGCATTCACACAGTAACCAGGAGATAAACAAAGTTAAAGCGGAGGTCCACCCTAAAATGGACCTCCGCTCATCGGAATGCCCCCCCCCTCCGGCGCCACAATTGGCACCTTTCAGGAGGGAGGGGGGTGCAGTTACCTGGATAATCCAGGTAACTGCACCCACTTCCGGGATAGCTGTCTGCGGAAAGGGGCGTAGATTACGCCCCTTTCCGCAACTGCCCGCCCCTTTGCGGAAGTGCCCCGCTGCCTGCTGGGAAACACACAGTTCCCAGAGGCAGCGGGGACCGTCCGGATTGCGCCGCGCGGCTCGCGCATGCGCAGTAGGGAACCGGGAAATGAAGCCGAAAGGCTCCATTTCCTGATTCCCATACCCAAGATGGCGGCGGCAGGACCCGACAGACGACCTAGCGATCGGCTTTGGGTGCCGACATCGCGGGCGCGCTGGACAGGTAAGTGTCACTATTTTAAAAGTCAGCAGCTGCAGTATTTGTAGCTGCTGGCTTTAAAAAAAAAAAAACGCGGAGTCCCGGTGGACTCCCGCTTTAAGGAATATTCCTTTATCCCATCATTTTACAAATTATGTACACTACAAACCGTATGACTGAATCTGTTCTGATATCGCCGTTTTACTAACCTGACAGCTTATTCTAAATAGGAAAGCAAATATTAAAGTTTCTAACTACCAGCAAAAACAAGTCCTTACATATGAAGATCTCGTATAGTTTCAGATCCATCATGGCAACGCCTGTTAGTGGCAATCCGCTCACCTGCTGCCACCACATCCCATTAAAGTTAATGGAACTGTTGGCGAGTCAACAGTGGGTCAGGGAAGGAGCCGCTGTAGAAATAGGATGACAGTTGCCCTTAAAAAAAAAAAAAAAAAAAAATTCCATCCCAATTCATACGCCTTGACATATTCTATTTTATCATGTTACAACCAAAAACAAATGTATTAGGAGTTGACCAAAGTGGCAAATAAATTGTGAAGTGGAAGGAAAATGATAAATGGTTTTACAAATAAAATATCTGATCCATTCTAGATCGGGTGAATATAGGATGGAAAAGGATCTGGGGGTCCTAGTAGATGATAGGCTCAGCAATGTCATGCAATGCCAAGCTGCTGCAAGCAAAGCAAACAGAATATTGTCATGCGTTAAAAAGGGGATTAACTCCAGAGATAAAACTATAAATTCTCCCGCTCTACAAGACTCTAGTCAGGCCGCACCTAGAGTATGCTGCCCAGTTATAGCACATCCTTCCTGAGGACTGCTGCCCAGAACTGGAGAGAGTACAGAGAATGGCAACAAAACTAAGACTGGAGGACATTAGGTATAAAGTACAAATACTATACTGGTAGAGGGTTCTTTACTCTAAGAGCGGTAAGGATGTAGAGTTCCCTTTCACAGGCAGTGGTTTCAGCGGGCAGCATTAAAGAGAAAAAAAAACCTATACACATTGGACTTGTGTCTTTTTTTCAACTTCGCCTACTATGCAACTATGAAAAGCGTGGCGTGCATTTGTATTCAGCCCCCCTTGATCAATATATGCAGCGAATCACCATTCGCTGCAATTACAGCCACAAGTCTTTGGATAGGTCTCTACCAGCTTTGCTCATGTATAGAGAAATATTTGTCCATTCTTTGCAAAATAGCTCAAGCTCTGTCAGATTGGATGGAGCGCATCTATGAACAGCAGTTTTCAAGTCTTGACACAGATTCTCAATTGTATTTAGGTCTGGACTTAAACCTTCTTCCACAGGTATGCCGTGTCGCCCACATGGCATCTCCCAAACGGGACTTCTTATGGCTCTCTTCTTGTCACTTTTCCATAAAGGCCAGATTTGTTGAGTGCACAGGTAATAGTTGAATAGTTATCTTGTGGACAGATATAGAGCTGTAGATCTCTGCAGCTCCTCCAGAGTTACCATGGGCTTCTTGGCTGCTTTTCTGATTAATGCTCTCCTTGCCCAGCCTGTCAGTTTAGGTGAATAGCCATGTCTTGGTGGTTTTTCAGTTGTACCATACTCTTTCCATTTTCAGATTATGGATTGAACAGTGCTATTATAATATGATTTTATAACCCAACTCTGCTTTATTCTTCTCCACAACTTTATCCCTGACCCGTCTGGCGTGTTCCTTGGCCTTCATGAAATGGTTTGTTCACCAAGATTCTCTAACAAACCTCAGGAGGGCTTCAGGGAACAGCTGTATTTATACGGATAAAAAGATAAATAAAAAAAATAGAAATAAAAATTACACACAGGTGGACTATTTACCAATTGGGTGACTTCTGAAGGCAATTGGTTCCACTAGATTTCAGTTAGGGGTATCAGAGTAAAGGGGGCCGAATACAAATGCACACTTTTCAGATATTTGTAAAAAGAAAATTTGAAAACATTTATCATTTTTCTTCCACTTTGCAATTATATGCCACTTTGTGTTGGCCTATCACATAAAATAAAAATAAATTTATGGTTTTGGTTCTAACATGACAAAAATGTGGAAAATTTAAAGGGGTATGAATACTTTTTCAAGGCACTGTAGTTCATTAGGAACTACAAGCCGCCAGCTACAATGGCTGATGGTACTTGTAGGAAGTCATTCACATTAAAGCGGATTAAAAGATGCGCCCATGTGGCCAGAGCCCCGTAGGGCCACACCATTTTCAAATGTTGACAGTGGGTGCAGGGAAAAGATCCCCCATTCACTGTCAAGGGGGGGTGGGGTGTAGATGAGGGGAGAAGCTGCAGATGCTGGAACATATTACATGTTCCACCCTAAATACAGGAGGAACATTAACATGTTTCAAAGGTTACCTTTTAAAAAAAAAAATAAAAAAAAAAATAAATAAAAAAAGACACTCTTAAGCCTCGTACACACGGTACATTTGTTGGCCAACTGGGCATCTGATTTTTGTCAAAAGGGTGTGTGCCAGGATCTTGTCTTGCATACCAACATTACACAATTGTAGTGTCATACTACGAGGAATTTCAGCTCTTGAGCGCCACTCTTTGGGCCCCTTCTGCTAAATTTTGTGTTTGGCGAGCATCAAATCCGAGCATGCGCGTTTGGATTTTCGACTTTTGTATCACAGATGTGTATGACTAAAGCTGCACAATTCTGGCTAAAAATGAGAATCACAATTTTTTTGCTTAGAAGATAGATCACGATTCTCGCGGTATATCATCTTTCACATTAAAACAAAAAAAAAAATAAATTGCGCTAACTTTACTGTTTTTTTTTATTGAAGTGTATTTTTTCCCAAAAAAATTGCATTTGAAAGACTACTGAGCAAATACAGTGTGACAAAATATTGCAGAAATTGCCATTTTATTCCCGAGGGAGAGGGAGGAAATCTCTATCAAAATGTTTGGGGGTTCCAAGTCATTTTCTAGCAATAAATATTGATTTTAACTTAAGAAAGAAGTGTCGGGAAAAGATTTATACTTTAAGTGGTTAAACTTCCTGCATTTACAGTGGTTGGCAGACAGCCCAGATTGTTTACACAGAAGTTCTATGCCTTTGTAACTAACTTAGTTCTTAGATAAATGTTTCAAGTTCTAAACTTTGCAGATTGCCCAAGATGCTTTCCTTTGACAGCTGAGTGAGCAGATAATCTCTCCACTTGATTATATGAAAGAATCGAGAGATCGTTGGGGGGGGGGGGGGGGGGAGACCAAGATAGCGTTTTTTTTTAACTATTGATCGTGCAGCTCTAGTACTGACCATACGAAAATCAGACATCAAGCCGTTGTCTGCTGAAAATTTACTAGCCTATCATCCAACATTTGTTGGTCAAAAATTGGACAATTATCAAAAGGCGCATACCAACAGTAAGATTTTAGGACAACAGTGTCAGACAATTCCCTGCCAACAATCGTACCGTGTTTACAAGGCTTTAGGGCACACGATACGAGCCGTCTGCCGTATTTTTGAACGTTACTACGGTGCTGTCGACAGCAGGATTTAGCTTTTTCGTCAGACAAAAGCAGGATGTGCAGACTATAAAGTTTGTTGGCTGCAAATGCAATGTCAGAGCAAGACTACATACAAAAACTATACAACACATTACGTCACTTCTGACATATTCTGTCGTACGAAAGTGTTCATATAGTAAGTAACCTCTTCACTTTTGACACGAGACTAGCATGCAAAAAAAAAAAATAAATAAAAAAAAAAAAAAAAAAAGCAGCATGTGTACGAGTGACAGTGCAAAAAGCCCCAAAAACCCACTGATATTCACCTTACCTCTGTTCCCCCACTGCTACGTCCTCCATCAGGTGCCAAAATCCCCAGTGTCGGCTGGTATAGGATGCTAGGGGAAGTGGAGACATCACTTCCTCCACAATGGAACTAGTGCTCGAACCTAGCACTGTCACATGGGAGCAAGCCATATGTGCCTCCATACCTAGAAATATTAGTGCCAGAAAAGAGGACCCTGCTTTTTTTCTGAAGCGCCAGACATGGCATAGATATCCATGACTATCTATTCCCGGGAGTGGGAGCAAATACCTGGATCAGACAATACTGGATCTGCGCCTCCCTCCTGAAAACTGTGACACCGAAGGGGGGGGGGGGGGGGGAATATTCCATAAATCAGAAGTTCCATTTTTGGGGTAGAACTCCGCTTTAAGGGGAGCAGTTAAAATTTGCATTTTACTGCCCCCTAACCACAAGTGTAAACAAGGCCTGAATTCATCTGACCAAATCCAGGTACTGTTCAACAATTTTCTACCCAGTACAAAGTTACTTGTTGATCAAAGTTGCCGACAGGGCTACCCCTGTAATTTATTTCCATTCGGCAAAAACGGTTTAAAATTTTAAATAAATGCATGCGAAGCTCGTCTTGCTCCTTGTGATGTACCCATAAACCACTCATCAGTAACGGATTGGCCTGTCTGAAAATGTATCTATTTAAAAGCACAGTTTTTTGTTTTGGCAAAAAAAAAAAAAGCCATGTGTCATGGATGCAATGTCAGTCTGCTGCAGTCAGCTGTCTGCCTGTACCTCCCATACAGGCAATTACTGAAAGTGGAAGTAAACCCATCGATTTAAACAGTTAAAAAAAAAAAAAGGCATTCCGGGAATGCTAACTGCACATTGGCTGTGCTCTCAGCCAAACTATCAAACCATCCAATGGCTGGTGTCATAACGGATCACATGTGCAGCACCATAGCAATTGAAGATTAAACAGAGGCAAAGATGGCAGCTTCCTTGGCTGAAAACGATAGGGGAGTTTACTTCCACTTGAAGTGCAGTAAGGAACACTACAAGGGTGCTCATCCTCCTTGCAGTTCATTGAGAACACCAAGCAGTCTGCCACTGTGGAAGATGGGACTTGCAGTTCATCCAGTGTTCTGTGTGAATGAATGAGGCAGCTGTGTGGGTGGAACTTCACACAGTCACGCCATTTTTTAAACTATGACAGCAGGTTTGGAGAGAAGTACACAGCAACATGTTATACCCTAAATATGGGTGTAAGGAGGTTACTAAAAGGTGAATGTAGCCTTTAAACATATGCAACCCTACCAACACAACTTTGTCTGCCTTCTGCAGTGAAAAAAAAACAGAAGGCAGTTAAAATGCCATCTTTGTACAAGCAAGGCACCTACACAATGAAGTACATTAAAGAAAATAGAGTGCGCATGAAAGTAAATAAAAGCATTATACAGTATACGGCTACTTTCACACTGAGGTGCTTGGCAGGCGCTATAGTGCTAAAAATAGGGCCTGCAAAGCGCCCTGAAAGCCGCACAATTCACTCCAATGTGAATGCACAGAGGGCTTTCACACTGAAGCAGTGCGCTTGCAAGACAGTCGAAAAGAGTCCAACAAGCTGCATATTTGTAGCGCTGTAGGAGGGATGTAATCACCGCTCCTAAAGCACCCCTTCCCATGGAAACCGGGGCAGAGCTGCAAACCCACCGCTAAATATAGCACTGCTTTACTGCTGGCACGCCTGCGTGTGAAAGTAGCCCAAGAGTAATTTATAACTTCAATTGCAGGTCAAAAAAAAGAAAGCAGCAAATGATTAGTTATTGTGGAGAAGGATAAACAGTTGGCAGACGATCTACAGATATTAGCTTTTACAATTGAAAGGTTCTTGTAGAAGGAATTTTAGGCCCCTTGCCCTTCCAATCACAGCATTGTAGTATGCCTGGGAGGCACGGATACAGTGTCCAGTCCCACTGCCAGCAGATTGTCATATCCTATGGCATGCTGAAATATGCTGTGGCTAAATGCTGTACCATGTGCTACTGGCATTTAGGGCCCTATGGATTCAGGGACAAATGGCCCTCATGTAGAAAATACCAAAACGCCAATATCTCTTGGTAAAACGTTCCACACAATCAAGCCACAGCGTATTTCCGCCTGCCATAGACTTTGCCAGGCTGTGGACAGTGGGCCTGAATGCTGCACCCATGTCACCCAGTAAAATTATGGGATTGGATGCACAGGTGCTAGATGACTCAATGTGCAAGGGGCCTAACTGGGATGCAGCAACTAGCATAAAAACAAAATTTATAGAACACAATGCACAAGATCAGATAAGTAGCTAAAGCTGGCCAATATATTCTACAAAATAAAAGCCTACCTGAAAAAAAAAAAAAGAGTCAGCCTCATAAGAGAATTTGTTCTTCCACTGGCACCAATTCATCAGAATAAAAAGTTAAAGCAGTATTAAAATAATAAAAAAAAAAACCCTTTGTTATATTGCAGCCTTACCAGTTCTCAAATGTGATGGTGGAGAACAAAATAGCTCCATAGGAGGGTCATTTAGCAGCCCCCCCCCCAATCAACACTGAGCTGATGGGAGAATCAAGCGATTTTTTTTGCCATGGTTGCAGGATAGAAAATCACTATGGCCAGCTTAAGTCTGTAGTGTTTCAACAAAACAAGTTACCCTGCAGATATAGATGTGAGAGGGTTGAGACAAACCATTTAACATTGACAGGGGTGCTTACAACGATCAGCTTTTATTCATGTAAAACCTTTAACCTAAATAGAAAAATAAAAAATAAAGCGGTTTGCTGGAACTGCTTATCAAGTATTAGCTGAAGTGTGGCAGCCCACCGCTGCAAAAACTAAAAGCAGCTACACATACTGCAGCTTCTGGCTTTTAATATGACACTTACCTGTCCTGGAAACCAGCAATGTCGACACCACAGCTGATGTTTTAATTCAGCTGTCGGATGCTGCCATTGCAGTTAAGGAAACCGGACAGTGTAGCGCATGTGCACACCTCTGCTCCTCTCTCACCTACTGACCCAGCGATAGGGGTGGGAACAGGATGCCTGTCAGAGTAACCTGCCGTCCACAAAAGGTTCCCTATATGGCACTTTTGGGTGGAACTCAGCTTTAATCTGTTAGAGCAGCCACCCTGCCACCCCCCAGACCGATGATGCTGCTGCCCAAATGGGTCTTTGTTGTTCTTTTATCCAAACTGGGGCCACTCTAATACAGGGGGTGTGTTCCTGGCCAGATCACTTGCTGAAAATCAGGAGTAAAGCCTAAGAAAACTAATGTAGTCACCACATCTAAGGCCCCTTTGAGACTGTCAGTGGAGCCACCTGTTCAGGGGGGAATCTATCCGCTAACCCTAGCGGAGTAGGTCCATGTCCCCTTGGGCTGAGCGGTACGCTATTCATCACCTCGCAACGGACTTAAGGCTTCATTTCTTCTATACATTTGTAAGTGTATTTTTACTTTTTTATCTTTAATAATAAAGGGTTTTACACTATTTCGAGTTCTATTTTTCCCTTTATGGTTTTGATGCCCCTGCTTTTTAAGTCCCTTTTTGGACCTCTGAGTAAGACGTCCAGGAGTGAGTCTTCTTCCCAACCCCCATTGGAGCGGTGGAACTAGGACACCGAGGACCCCCCCTGGCTGGAAGTGGTATCCATTTTTTACAAGTCTCGTGTAACCCTCTGTAGTGGGGGGTCATGGCTTTCTGGTAAGCGGCAAATCTTATCGCATGTTAGTGGTGGATTGAACACTCCTTTTTCCCATTGGACTTAGTGGTGGATTTTTTACGAATATTGTGGCTTATTTTTTGGAGGACTTTATTTACAGTTCTGCGATAATTAGTTCGGTGGCTCATGTATACGGACTTATTGCCTCATCTTTTTTTTATTTTTATGTTGATATAGGTTTATGTTATGGAAATTTATTGTAAGGGTTAGATTCTACGTTTTGAGATATTAATATACGTGTGTTTTATATCACGCATATTATAGATTTACACTAATTTATATAGGGTTGTTATATCTTGTTTACTATTTTAACACAACCTTTTTGCACAATTAGTCGTTTGTATAAGTTAAGCGCGGCTTAGGATTTTTCATCCATGTCCCCTTATGCAGAGCAGACACAGCCTGCTTTCCTTTATGGATCTATGAATCCTTTATATAAACCGACCCCCTGTCAGTTTCCATCCAATCACCCATACGTCTGTTTTTAGCGGCCAGGATCGGATTGTTGATGGGTGTCCATTGACATCTGCCGCTCCACAGAGCCAAAAGTATGTTCCGGTCTGGTCCACCTAAAACCACTGACAGGTAGACTCAAATCGGTCCACCCGTGTGAAAGTGGTCCAGAGGATCGGTAAGCTGCAACATATTACACATTTGGGTTTGACACCACAATTGCAGCCTTAACATTCACAACCTGAGTGTAGATCCAACTGACACAGGGGAAGAGTCTGCCTGGGTCAGATACAAATTAAATGGACAGCATAGGTTTGTCATAGTTTGAGTAAAGATAAAAAGGAGATTGTATAGTGTGTTGGACCCCTTGAGTGTACCCAGGAAATGGATAGGCCCTGATGACATCCATGCTGAGCCCTTGGGTTGTCATACTAGCCCAGAACTCCTAGTAGATAACTACTGATGGGATGTAGGACACACTGGGGGTTATTTATGAAAGGCAAATCCACTTTGCACTGCAAGCGCAGTCGCTCTAAATCTAAGGGGAATCTGAACTAAGATCTGAAATAAGGGGAAGCTCTGTTGATTTTATCATCCAATCACGTGCAAGCCAAAATTCTGTTTTTTTCTTGCATGTTCCGCTAGGATCTACAGCGACTTTACTTCCAAGTGCACTTGCAGTGCAAAGTGGATTTGTCTTTAGTAAATAACCCCCCACTGACTCCTGGAATGCATACAGCTACTACAAAGCCCAGCACACCCTTCCAGAGCAACCATAGAGGCCTGCGGTAGCCAGAAAGTGATGAGAAAGGAGTGACGGCCTACCTTCCATCTCCATGTCCTCGGGTTCGCTGAGTTGCTGCTCCCCGGGCTTCTGTTGCTGTTGTTGCTGATGGTGGTTCATATCTCTGGGCTCGGCCTCCAAGGCCTCGGGGCTTCCCGCTCGCTGCGCCGGCGTCGATTTGTTTTGTGGGCCCGGCTGGGTTGTGGCGGAGAGCGGCCTTGGCGGGGCCTGCGCAGCGGCTGCAGCCTGGGCCTTTCCCGCGGGCGGCTGCAGATGGGCCGGGGGAAGGGCAGAGGGAGCCGGCGGCAGAGAGACGCGAACGTATTTGCTCGCTATTCGCCCAATTTCGGCGCAGGGGGTCTGTCTCCCCGGGGGGGCTTCTCAACAGCAGCCGCCGGCGGAGAAGGAAAACTTCAGGACACTCTACCAACAAGCGCCGCTAGCCGGAGCCGAGCGGGCGAAGAAAAGCGTGTTCGGGCCTTGCAGCTCCGGGCCGCGGGGAGCTCGTGTGCTGCTCTCGCCTTCCCTCCCTCTGCTCATTGGTCGGATAAGAACACAGCCGGTGCAGCGGGAGCTTTGCGGCCTGACTCTATTCTCACCGGCCCCGCGCCTTTTCTACTCACAACGCCTCATAGACCCGGCCAGGGACCCCGCCTATTCCCAACAAGAGAACGCAACACACACCGCACAGCTCACTAACCACAATACTAGCGCCCTTTCCTTCCCTGTCTATGCTGGCTGCTTGCACAGCCTCTGTATGGAGACGCTAGGCTCTCAAAATGGCGGCTCAGTGAAATGTCACATCCGCATGGGGCAGCGTGATAGAGGGAGGAGGGAAGAAGAGAGGGAGGGAGGAAGAGAGAGATAATCAAAGCGTGGGACCGCCACGGCCCTCTATAACAATGTGTTCATCAAACATTGTCTGCCTGGGGACCGCCGTGTGCACGTGTATAGGGAGCTCCTAACATGCCTTTCTCCTCAACTTTCTCACCCTGAATGGTTGAGGGATCCGCTCACTTTAAGCGGTTGTATAGTCAAAATTTAAACTTTTACCTACCTACAGGTAAGCCTATAATAAGGCTTACTTGTTGGTAAAAAACATCTCCTAAACCCTACTATTCCCCTCGCAATGAGCCGCTGAAGCGCACAGGGGATTCTCGGCCGAAAGCTCGGCAGATGCCGGACCCTGCCGTAAAGAAATCTCCCGCGTGCATGTGCGGGAGTGACGACATCGCGGCTCCGGCCACTCACAGCGCCGGAAGACACGCCAAGGGAACATGTCAGCTTCCTCAGCGTGGATCGGGTGAGATGTCGGGGCCTCGTTCTAAGGTAAGTATTTTATAATGAGCTAGTATGCGGTGCATACTAGTTCATTATGCCTTTTGCCTTACAGGTGTGTAAAAAAATGCCAGCGGGTATACAATCGCTTTAAAGGCAGAGTTCACCTACATAACCTAACCCATGCAGACCAGGGGCCCCAATAGTCTAACGCATTCTGCACTATTTGTAAAAAGTATTGTTTAATGGAAAGATCATAACTCTACGGAATTTCTGTCACCCATGGAACCTGGCCAAAATACTCCAAGTGTTTACATTCTTATGTTCTTGCTTATTTCCAGGACACGGCAGATGTTGGGCGCAGGAGCAATGCGTTTCCAGACTCAAAAGCTGCGCGTGTGTAGAGCATGCTCCCACTCAGCTATGCGTTGCTGGGATAGGGAAAGAGAGAATGCACTGCACATGCGTGGCATGTGAAACAGATAACGGGGTTATTTACTAAAACTGAAGAGTGCACAATCTAGTGCAGCTCTGCATAGTAACTAATCCGCTTCCAGGTTTTATTGTCAAAGCTCAAATAACCTCTAGCCCAAAAATTGAACTTCCGTTTTAAGAGAGACGAACCCCTGACATGCCACATTTGGCACGTCATTTGGGGGGGGGGGAGCAGATACCCTCTTTTTAGAGAGTCCCAGCTCCCACTTCCTCCCAGCGAACCCCGGCACCTAAAGGGAGATCACCTCTCCCCCCTCTCGGCAATCTGGGACATGTCGCAGCAGATTGCCCGGCCAGTCGCGACGCGTGCATGCACAGGGGGTGCCCAGCTATGAAGCCACAGTCGGGCGCCCACAGTTACAATGCCGTCACCGCAGAGAGGAGGAGGAGACGAGCGGGGCTTCATTCCCCCGCATAGCTGGACCCTGGGACAGGTAAGTGTCTGTTTTTTTTTTTTTTTTTTTTTTTAAGCAGAACTCTGTTTTAAACCCCCCCCTCCTGCCCAGACCAATTTTTAGCTTTCAGAGCTGTCACAATTTGAATGACTATTGTGCGGTCATGCTACACTGCACTCAAATTAAATTTTTAGCCTTTTTTTCACACAAATATAGCTTTCTTTTGGTGCTATTTAATCACCACTTGGGTTTTTATGGTCACTGATGGTTGGTACTGTGGACACTGGTAGGTGGCGCTGGTGGGCACTGGTAGGTGGCACAGAAGCCTCTGCAGAGACTCTCCATGATCGGGGCTGATATCCCTCTCACCGCCATTGTTTTTTTTTCTCCTCACGCTGCATGAGGAGAAAAAGTAGCCGATTACTGGCTCTGTTTACATCACATGCTCAGCTGTCATTGGCTGACAGCTGATTACATGGTAAGGGGTCGGATTGACCCCTTACTCCGATCTGTGATCAGCCGAGTCTCATAGACTTGCTGATCACAGAGCGCACCGCACACAGGCCGCTCGAGGACGGGAGGATGTCAATGGATGCCCTCCGTGCAAATTAGGTCCACTCTGTAGCCGTTCTTCGGCTATAGCGTGGACAGGAGATGGTTAAACAACCCGCAGTTAGAAGGTGATTGGCTACCTTGCACAGCTGCACCAAATTCTTAGTGCACCGACTTTAGTAAATCTACCCCAATGTGTCTGATCCATGTTGGCCTTTGGCCTATGGGTAGGCAGATATAAACGAACATGCATCCATTTACATCCAATTAATTCAGTGTCTGTCTAGGCTTGAAAACATTCAGACACACTCCATTTACATCTACCTGCACAGAGACCTAATGCAGAACTAAAGGAGCTCCCTATTATCTATTTCACATACCACATGTGTGCAGTTCATTCTCTCTTTCTCTCTCATACTAGGGCTGCCATCTGTCTGGGATTCACTCAGACAGTCTGGTTTTGAATCACATGTCGGGATTTCAGTCCGCCTGAAATGGGGACACAATATTCAGACCGGACTGTGACTCCCCATGCTCTAGAGCAGTGATTCTCAACCTCAGTCCCCAAGTACCCCCAACAGGCCATGCTTTCAGGTTTTCCTTTACTTTACACAGCTGATTTAAATCAATATCAATGACATGGTATTGATAAGAGCTATTTTATCTAAGGGAAGTTCCCAAAACACGGGCGTTGGGGATACTCAAGGACAGGGTTGAGAGCCACTTAGCACAGCAGAGCGCTTCCTATTCATTCACTGTCCAGTGCAGCTGAGGCTTCAAATAAAGGGACTGGGGAATCTCTGTCCTCAGTCCCTTTCTCTGTTTCAAAAGTGAGACATCAGGGGTCTATTCAAATGCCTGGTATTTCACCAAAGCCCCCCAACAGGGCTGTTAAAATATATTAAAAAAAGAATAAAAATAAAAAACGACACCGTCCACTGCCCTACTGACACCGACCCCTGCCCTACTGATACTGTCCTATTTACTGCTCTTCTGACTAACACTGTCCACTATTAAAGTGGTTGTAAAGGCATACTTGTTTTTTTTTATCTTAATGCATATGCAGTACGATAAAAGAAAAAAACTTCTGTGTGCAGCAGCTTGCCTCAGCCCCTCTAATACTTACCTGAGCACCATCTAGATCCAGCGATGTTGCATGACAGTGTCAGCTGTCTGGCACTCCCCTCCTCATTTTTTGAGTGAGCAGCATGGCGCCATTGGAGAGAATGGTGATAGGGAGCTGTTGCTCGGTCCAGGTGCCCCCATAGCACTTGCTATGGGGGGGGGGGGGAATCAACAGGAGGGAGGGGCCAGGAGCACAGAAGAGGGACAAGAGAAGAGGAGGATCTGGGCCTCTCTGTAAAACCACAGGGCAGGTAAGTATAACATGTTTGTCATTTTTAAGTAAAAAAAAAAACTAGACTTCACAATCACTTTAAGGTAGGCTGAGTTCATATTTTTACAGTAACATTTGTTTAAATATTCTGACAATATGTTATGGGTACCATGGGCGTCCACAGCAGGGGGCAAGGGGGGTCAAGTGCCCCCCCCGGAATCCTCGAGCCGCCGCCATGCTGCATTTTTTTTTACTGAGTCCGCTGGCGGCTGCATCCTCCGCTTTCTCCTCTGGATCACAGCGCTGGATGGCTCTGTTCAGCGGCCGCTCTGTAACACAGTCCCGCCCCCCCCAGACTGACTCGTGTGTTAGTAGAGAGAATCAATGTTCCGCCTATCACACAAGCCGGTCTGGGGGGGCAGGGCCATGTTACAGAGCAAACACCGAGCCAGCCAGCGTTGTGATCCAGAGGAGGAGATGCCCATCTGTACAGCCCGCCCTGTGTGCCACAGTGCCTGGATAGGAGGATCGAGGGGGGGAGGGGGGCTTCAGTGCTCTCCTCCACCACCACACTCTCCTTCCCCCCCCGTGCTCTCCTCCACCACCACACTCTCCTGCCCCTCCCCCCCCCTGTGCTCTCCTCCACCACCACAATCTCCTGCCCCCCCCCCCCAGTGCCCTCCTCCACCACCACACTCTCCTGCCCCCACCCCCGTGCTCTCCTCCACCATCACACTCTCCTGCCCCCCCCCCCCAGTGCTCTCCTCCACCACCACACTCTCCTGCCCCCCCCCCCAGTGCTCTCCTCCACCACCACACTCTCCTGCCCCCAGTGCTCTCCTCCACCACCACACTCTCCCGCCCCCCCCCCCAGTGCTCTCCTCCACCACCACACTCTCCTGCCCACCCAGTGCTCTCCTCCACCACCACACTCTCCTGCCCCCCCCAGTGCTCTCCTCCACCATCACACTCTCCTGCCCCCCCAGTGCTCTCCTCCACCATCACACTCTCCTGCCCCCCCCCAGTGCTCTCCTCCACCACCACACTCTCCTGCCCCCACCCCCGTGCTCTCCTCCACCATCACACTCTCCTGCCCCCCCCCAGTGCTCTCCTCCACCACCACACTCTCCTGCCCCCCCCCCAGTGCTCTCCTCCACCACCACACTCTCCTGCCCCCCCATACTGAGCCCCACACAGTGCACCTGAGAGGAGGTCAGTGAAAGCACCGCCAGGTCAGTCGGGGGGGGGGGGTCACTGATGTAAGGGGGGATTGAATACGATAATGTAAGGGGAACTGATATAAAGGGTTTCCTCCTTATATTAGTAACCCACCCCCCTTATCTTAGAGTATTCTTTCTGCAGAAGGTGGTCACCCCCCACGTTCTGAGTATCTGGGGTCCCCCTTGATGATTGATCACTTACCACTATTAACTGGAATTTGTATATATGTGTGTGTGTGTATATATATGCCCTATGTGATTTCATATCTATATCTAATACTCTCTTCATCAAATGTGCTTTAAAATGTATGGTTTTCCCTTTCATGAACAAGAAAATAATGACGTTATGCTGTGAGGCTGGTATGACATTTTTTCCAGGGCTGGTTTTTGAAAGCATGGGCATCCGCAAGGTTACTCAGGTGGCTGCGTACCATGCCCATATTGCCTAGAGAATATACATCTTTTTACATTGCAATACATCTGTTGTTGCCATATTTTTATCTTGATGAAAACAGCCTATACAGTGACAGTATGAGATCAAAATATGGCCACAACAGATGTATTGCAATGTAAAAATATGTACATTCTCTAGGCTATATGGGCATGGAACTTCCAATACAAAGTGAAGATGAATTATCTGTTATATAACACATATGTATTACCAGTGGAAAGATTTTCATGAGATTGTTGAAAAGGGCCGGAGCATGAGTGGCCTTAAAATGATGCCCCCCCCCCCTTGGAAAAAGTTCTGTGGACGCCCATGATGGGTACAAGAATACCTTTGTTTTATTTAACCACCTGAATACAGTGCACTTACACCCCATTCCTGACCAGAACAATTTTCAGCTTTTAGCGCTCTCACAGTTTGAATGACAATTACTCAATCATGCAACACTGTACCCATATGAACCTTGCGTCCTTTTTTCCACACAAATATAGCTTTCTTTTAGTGGTATTTAATCACTAGTGGGTTTTTTATTTTTTGTGCTATAAATTTAAAAAAACGTAAATTTTGTGAAAAAAAAATCCTTTTTCTTTGTTTCTGTCATAAAAGTTTGCTAATTAGTAATTTTTCTTCATACGTTTTGGCCAAAATTTATACTGCTACATATCTTTAGTAAAAAAATAGCCCACATTAGTGTATATTATGTGGTCTTTGTGAAAGTTATAGAGTCTACAAACTATGGTGCCAATCACTGAAAATTCATCACATCTGATCAGGCCTTCAGTACATCAAGTGTATCTCATTTCTTGAGACCCTAACAAGTCAGGAATGTACAAACACCCCCCAAATGACTCCTTTTTAGGAAGTAGACATTCCAAGGTATTAAGTAAGTAGCATGTTGAGTTTTTTTAAGTCCCACAATTCTTTGCAATATGAAGTTTTTTTTTTATTATTATTATTTTTTACAAAGTTTACATATTATCAGGTTATTTCTCACACACAGCATATGCATACAACAAATTACACCCCAAAATACATTCTGCTACTTTTCCCGAGTATGGCAATACCACATGTGTGAGACTTTTACACAGCATAGCCATATACAGAGCACCAACATTGAAGTAGTACCTTCAGGCGTTCTATGAGCAAAAATGACACATCTCATTTCACAGCCACCTATTACACTTTTGAAGGCCCTGGACTACCAGGACAGTGGAATTGCCCATAAAATTACCCTATTTTGGAAGGCAAACACCCCAACATATAATCTGTGAGGCATAATGAGTATTTTGAACGGTAACTCGAATGGACTGTGACAGGTACTTGGGTACTCGGATGAACTGTGACAGGTCTTCAGATGAACTGTGACAGGTACTTGGGTACTCAGATGGACTGGGACAGGTACTCGGGTACTCATATGGGCCGTGACAGGTACTCGGGCACTCTGATGGGCTGTGATAGGTACTTGGGTAATTGGATGGACTGTGACAGGTACTCTGGTACTCTGATGGGCTGTGACAGGTACTCAGGTACTCTGATGGGCTGTGACAGGTACTCGGGTACTTTGATGGGCTGTGACAGGTACTCTGGTACTTTAATGGGCTGTGACAGGTACTCGGGTACTCGAATGGACTGTGACAGGTACTCAAATGGACTGTGACAGGTACTCGGGTACTCTGATGGGCTGTGACAGGTACTCGGGTACTCTGATGGGCTGTGACAGGTACTCGAGTACTCTGATGGGCTGTGACAGGTACTCGGGTACTTTAATGGGCTGTGACAGGTACTCGGGTAGTTTAATGGGCTGTGACAGGTACTCGGGTACTCGAATGGACTGTGACAGGTACTCGGGTACTCTGATGGGCGGGAGGGCGTCATATGACCCCCTCCCACCACAAGAGATGTGCCGCCTGGCTGTCATTTGACGGCCAGCAGTCGGAAACTGGTTAAACATGCACCCTTAAGCCCCTCCCACTGTTAATACCATCTGGCCTCACCCACTGTTCACTGCAGCGAGCATAGAAGTCCGCATTGCTACTTTGCATGATGCATCCAATGCACCCAAAGGTGTCCTGGGTCTTACCCAATCCCATAGCGTATACTACAAAAGAAAAATTGTTGCGTGCCACTAAAGTGTTAGGGTTTGGCTTGTAGAAAAGGTGGCATTCCTAATCTGTACTCAACCTTTCTCCAACAGTCCCTGTCCCTCACTAGCACTTTCTTCTGTGTGTTGACTTTCTGCCATCTTCACTGGCCAGCTTGGAATGGCATCACTCCTGCACATGTACAGAAGGCTGTCATTACAGCTCCCAAACATCAGCCTGGCTGCTATAAGCTGAGCTACACATACACAGCTCAGTTTACATGCCTGGGGATGCTACAAAGAGGCAGGTAAGTGTATTTTATTGCAGAAGAGAATATTTAATGTCTCTTCTGGCATAAAAAGAAAAAAACTAAACAAAAAAACCTGCCTGCTTGCAGTTAACAACAGCTGAACTTTAGTTCTACTTTAAGCTCCTGGAAGGAAAAAATTAAATAGATACGGATGTCACAAAATTGACACCAAAACTGTTTGGCTCAGATTCAGCAGGGGATCTGTTCACAGATTCCCTAGTAATTGAAATGGGCATGGTCAGTGCCAAAGGGCCCTAATGCAATACAATTCCTGTAGGCCTTTTCTGCCACCCACGAAGCACGGCTAAAATACTGCTTACATTCCTGTGTCCTGACCGATTTTGAGGACACAGCAGAAACTAAGCGCTTGTCCCCAGTATCGCAGGAGCGACCACACTTCCTGATTTAAAAGCTGTTCATATTCAGTGCATGCTCATTCTTACCTCAGCAGCGGCTGAGCTTAGTCTTGATGGGATTGGGGAAGAGAGAATACACTGTGCATGCGTGGCTTTTGAATCAGATAGTGCACCTGCTCCTGCAATGCTAGGGACAAGCTTCCAATGAGGGCAACTTATCAAAACCAGAGCATCCAGAATCTGGAGTAGCCATGCATTGTAAACCAACCAGCTTCTATCTTTCATTTTCAAACCTTAAAGTCGTATTAAATTCAATCTTTTGACTGGTAACTACAGTTATGTGTACAGTAATACTTACCTGTAGGTACAGTGAATATCTCCTCAACCTGCGCTGTTTAAGGTTGGGTTCACACTATGTGCAGCTTGGGGCACAGGACCCTTCTGCTGTGCGCTCCGTGGCTGCTGCAGAGATGTGTGAACCAGCACTATTGGGAGCCAGTCACACTCTCCTGTCATGCGAAATGGATGTTGCAAAAGCTGCATTCAATTTGCATAAGTGTGAACCCAGCCTTAACCACTTGACCACTGGGCACTTAATAACCAGACCAATTTTCAGCTTTCGGTGCTCTCACATTTTGAATGACAATTACTCAGTCATGCAACACTGTACCTGTTTGAAATTTTTGTCCTTTTTTCTCACACAAATAGATCTGTCTTTTGGTGGTATTTAACCACCTCAATACAGTGCAGTTACACCCCCTTCCTGACCAGACCAATTTTCAGCTTTCAGCGCTCTCACAGTTTGAATGACAATTACTCAGTCATGCAACACTGTACCCATATGAAACTTGCGTCCTTTTTTCCACACAAATAGAGCTTTCTTTTAGTGGTATTTAATCACTAGTGAGTTTTTTATTTTTTGTGCTATAAATAAAATAAAAAGTAAATTTTGTGAAAAAAATACCTTTTTCTTTGTTTTTGTCATAAATTTTTGCAAATTAGTAATTTTTCTTCATACATTTTGGCCCAAATTTATACTGCTACATATCTTTGGTAAAAATAACCCACGTTAGTATATATTATTTGGTTTTTGTGAAAGTTATAGAGTCTACAAACTATGGTGCCAATCGCTGAAAATTGATCACATCTGATCAGGCCTTCAGTACATCAGGCGAGTCTCATTTCTTGAGGAAAGTACAAATACCCCCCAAATGACCCCTTTTTACAAAGTAGACATTCCAAGGTATTAAGTAAGTAGCATGATGAGATTTTTAAGTTGTCATTTTTTCCCACAATTCTTTGCAAAATTAAGATTTTTTTTTTATTATTATTTTTTTTTACAAAATTGTCATATTATCAGGTTATTTCTCACACACAACATATGCATACAACAAATTACACCCCAAAATACATTCTGCTACTCTTCCCGAGTACAGCGATACCACATGTGTGAGACTTATACACAGCCTGGCCACATACAGAGCACCAACATTGATGTAGTACCTTCAGACGTTCTACGAGCAAAAATGACGCATCTCATTTCTCAACCACCTATTACACTTTTGAAGGCCCTGGAGTACCAGGACAATGGAATTGCCCATAAAATTACCCCATTTTGGAAAGCAAACACCCCAACGTATAATCTGTGAGGCATAATGAGTCTTTTGAATGGTTAATTTTTTTCCAGAAGTTTTTGGAATATGTGGAAAAAAATTAAAACGCATTTTTTTTTTTACACAAAATTGTCAATTTATGAGATATTTCTAACACATAGCATGTATATAGCAAAAATTACACTACAAAACACATTCTGCTACTCCTTCCGAGTATGGCGATACCACATGTGTAGGACTTTTACACAGCCTTGCCGCATGCGCCGTGCACAGCCGGGGTGTGACCATCTGTGATCGGCCGTGACTTCATCACGGCCGATCATGTGGTAAACAGCCATAAGCAATGGCTGTTCACCCCCTTCGGTGGCGAGCGGTGTCTCCGTGACACGCCGCCACCGAAGAAACAGGGATGCGCGCGCCCGATGGCACGCATTCCCTGTTTAAACGGGAGGCCGTCATATGACGGCCTCCCGCCACAATAGGTGTGCCGCCTGGCCGTCATTTGACGGCCGGCTGGTCAGCATCTAGTTAATCACTGCTGGGTTTTTCATTTTTTGCGCTTTAAAAGAAAAAAGACCGAAAAATTCTGTAAAAAAATGAATTTTTCTTTATTTCTGTTATAAAACTTTGCAAATTAGTAATTTTTCTTCATATATTTTGGCCAAAATTTATACCACTACATATCTTTGGTAAAAATAACCCAAATTGGTGTATATTATTTGGTCTTTGTGAAAGTTATAGAGTCCACAAGCTATGGTGCCAATCTCTGAAAATTGATCATACAAATACCCCCCAAATGACCCCTTTTTGGAAAGTAGACATTCCCAGGTATTTAGTAAGAGGCATGGTGAGTTTTTTGAAGTTGTAATTTTTTCCCACAATTCTTTGCAAAATCAAGATTTTCTTTTCTTTTTTTTTCTCACAAAATTGTTATATTAGCAGGTTATTTCTCACACACAACATATGCATAGCACAAATTACACCCAAAAAAACACATTCTACTATTCCTCCTGTGTATGACGATACCACATACACAGCGTGGCCACATACAAAGGCCCAACATGCAGGGAGCACCACCAGGCGTTCTTGAAGCATAAATTACATACATAATTTCTTGACTACCTCTTACACTTTTGAAGGCCCTGGAGCACCAGGGCAATGTAAATGCCCCAAAAATGACCCAATTTTGGTAAGAAAACAACCCAATGTATAATCTATGAGGCATATCAAGTCTTTTTAACATGTCATTTTTTTCTACAAGTTTTTGAAAAATGTGTAAAGAAAATGAAAACGCATTTTTTTACACAACGTTGTCCATTTACATAATATTTCTAACACATAACATGTACATACCAATTACACCCCAAAATAGATTTTCCTACTCCTCCTGAGTATGGTGATACCACATGTGTGAGACTTTTCCACAGTGTGGCCACATACAGAGGACCAACATGCAGGGAGCACCATCAGGTGTTCTAGGGACACAAGTTTCAAATCTAATTTGACTACCTATTACACTTTTGTGAGGCACTGTAGTGGCATATATGTGGCATGGATGAGCATGAATGGGGATGAATGGGGATGAATGAGTAGGCCGGGTACGGCTGAGTATAGCTGGCTATGGATGGGATGGCTGGGTACGGCTGAGTATGGCTGGGTATGACTGAGCACGATTGAGTATGGCTGGGTACCACTGAGTATGGATGGGTATGGCTGAGTATGGATGGGTATGGCTAATTATGGATGGGGTGGATGGGATGGATGAATATGCTGAGTATGGATAAGGATGGATAGATGAGTATGCTGAGTATGGATGGGTGAGCATGGATGGATGGATGAGTATGCAGAGTAGGGATGGGTATGCAAAGTATGGATGGATGGGTATGCAGAGTATGGATGGTATGCAGAGTATGGATGGGTGAGTATGGATGGGTGGATCTGTCACCGAGCAGCGCTGTGGGCCCTACACATGCAGCCCACAGTGCTGCTGCCACCGATCTCTCCCCTCTCTGCTCACACTGGTTGGAGAGGGGAGGAAGGAACCGGAAATCACGCCGGTTTGTTTACATGTGATCAACGGAGCACTTCATCCATGACGGTGCAAAGATGAAGCTCCCTCCCAGCTCTCTCAGGCTCCTCCGCTAGGCCTCACACCCGCCCCCCGGACGGGGCCCCTGCTGCTGCCTAATACTCCATTCTCTATGTCTCCCAGCCGACAACCCCTCCCTAGCGGGCTGTTACCTCTGCTTATATGGGAGGCCTGCCCCCTGCCAATTCCAGTTGGGGATTGGTCAGAGCTCTTCACATGAGCTGCCTGCCACTCCAGTCCTAGGCCCTGCCCCCCTACCAGAACATTCTCCTTGGAAGCAGGGGAGGTGCCTCAGAACTAAAGCACAGGTGGTCACACTCACTGCTTCACTACCCACTCCCTGCCCCCAGATCAAAACAAGCAGACCTAGCCTGAAGCATAGGCCTGCCCAAATTTACCTGCACTGACAGTTTTCCTTACAAAATCCTCACTCTAGCACCTACCTATGGTAGAGGGTGCTACATTCACCCCCCCCCCCCCCCCCCACCAGTTTACAGCTGGTCCCCAGTTGTGGGAAAAATGAACTTTTTACAAAAAATTACTTCTGGGCCCAGGAGTAAAGGCATCCCATATTAATTGGTTGGATGGGGGAAAGGGAGAAAACTTGGACGGGCTATGCACAAATATATAAGGTACAAAAATAGAATATGCACAATCTGTTCACATATTTACACTGTACAATTTGGGCATAGACATCTTAACTATGGGTCCCTACAGCTAGGTACATACAAGTGAAGCCAGAGCATTGCTTCCTTGGGAATTATACTCTGCCTATCACAGGTCTTCATCCGTTCCCACGGTGGAGATGGTCAGCCGTCACATCCCTGGCATTCCTAAAAGAAGAAAGTATTCGATGGATGCCTTTTGTCAGAAATTCAGACCGTGTGTAGGCTCCATCAGACATTTTCCATCGGACAAAATTTGAGATCTGGTACTCAAATTTTCTAACAAAATCTGTTTGCGTAAATTCCAATCGTGTGTACACAATTCTGACACACAAAGTGCCACGCATGCTCTTAATAAATTACAAGACGGAAGCGCTCAGTCTGGTAAAACTAGCGTTCGTAATGGAGATAGCACATTCATGACGCTGCAATTTTTTAAATAGTTTAATGGAGTGCATTCACTTCTTCTTTATAATGCTAGAAGAATGAAGTTGTTTTGCTGCTCATATTCACACAAAGTTATTTCTTAATTATTTCTTGTGATCTCATGAATAATATTAATTTTACAACACCATTATTATCTTGTATTTTTTAACCTCAAGGAGGTTGGTTGGTCTCCCTTGGTAATTTGACATTGCATTTTTGAAATGTACCTGCCTACTCACAAACAAACTGAACTTTTTTGTAAAACACATAGCGACGTATTTTTGAAAAAGAAATAGCCATTTATTCTGGTTCATAACAAAATAAAAAGAGAAGGCAATGCTGGAGAAACTGGTGAAATTTGCAAAGCTTTTGTACTCCAGGGCACACATCAATTATTTTACAGCCAAAATCGTTGGCCTGAGGCATCCATATAACAATAAGCACAATCCGGTCCAGGACTACAAAAGATCAGGAACAGCAGCATATGGCATACCCTGTTTCCCCTAAAATAAGACCTAGCATGAGTGTCGGTGATGGCTGCAATATAAGCCCTACCCCCCAAATAAACCCCACCCTCTTTCCCCAAAAATAAGCCCTACCCTGAGAATAAGACATAGAAGGACTTTAACTAGGGCTTATTTGGGGGGTAGGTCTTATATTGCAGCCATCGTCGACAATAACGCTAGGTCTTATTTTAGGGGAAACAGGGTATCTGTCCCAGGCTTTGGTCATACAACAGCCTGCGTCTTTCTTTTCTTACATCAGGGGATACAGAGCCATATAATTACTATGTGGGTTATATTGAACCGACAGGTGATGCACACTGGCACGCCCCTAAGGCAAGCCGTATACTCCCCTATATAACCACTCCCATTACTTGGAGTCCTCAGTTTTTTCGCCAGTGACTAGGGTGTTGGTCACGAGTAAAGATGTGCTGTGCTAAGCTTCACAGGTAGTAATCCTTGATGGGGGCTAGCCATGCTGACCAGATCCATTCTGATGTCCTTTTCAGGGGCTAAATGAATAGTATCCAGGCCTTGCTTCCAAAGAAACAAGGTTTTGCTTGCGAACGCTTCTCTTTAGAGAGCTGGGCCCTGGGATCCAGTACTTTTTGGTAGTGAGGCCATAAAGTTTTACTGGCAGGGTGCCGTCGCAGGTCCTGGATTGTGCAATAACCTGAGAGTTCCCCCAGTTCCTGAAGGTTTCCTTTGAGGTCTCAGAGCCTACCATGAAGGGTGAAGATTGTGTTTTTATCTCTGATAAAACCCTGCTGCGAGGATAAGGTAAGGGAGATTTTATCAAGAATTTCTCCTTCTATGTATCATGTTGTCATGCCTATGTGTCTCCGCTGAGGGCTGTATTGAGCACTCACCGTCCTGATGCTGGAAACAGCAGAAGCCTTCACTCTCCTCTCCTCCAGCTGGAGCAGACCCCCTGGTATGAAAATGGGGTCTGGTCTCTTCCTGTGCCCCCAGATTGGCTTTATTCCCCTTCACGGGACATGCCAAGACAGTTGCCTCTCTTTTGAAAAAAAAAGAGAGAAAACTATAAAGGGCAGACATCAACGGAGGATTTACCCCCCTCCGCCATGCTTAGATGTCCACAGGACGCCGCTAGCATGGGAAAACACCTTCCTTGAAAGGAGAGGAAAGGTGGGGCCATAATTCCTGAGGGGGGCATGACTAACGGTGTCAGTCGTGGTCCACACATGGAGGAAGCTGGTCTCAGCACTGTATGTGTGAAACCTACTGCTGGTTGTGGAGGGACAGAGCAGTCGGATGGCTTGGTCAGGTTGGTGTACACAGGCTTACTCCTTTGGCACTTTATACTTTGCTGTAGCTAGGGTTAATAGCAGCTAATGGTGCTGAACTATAGCCTGGCAATGTACATTCTTTGGCATAGTGCCTCTGCTGTATGCTTCAGGCTATGAATGGTGATGGGACCAGAAACTTCTCCAAAAGGTCATTTTGTATTGCACTATAAACTAAATGCATTTCTAAAGAATGTCATCCTCCACTGAGAGGGATACAGCTAGTCAGATTGAGCCGTCAAGGGTAGAACACTTCAGTCCCTATATATATCATATAAATGGGTTTTTCTCTAGTCGTCTGCCCAGAACGGCACTAGAAAGATAAGGCTCCACCTCCGGAGGCAGGAAACACATCAGCAGACCTTTAAAGGGCGGCACCAGTTCCTTCTCCCTTAGTATTTTTGTTTCCTCCACTGGAAGACGGATGGATGCAGAGGATTGTGGCAGTGGAGCCAGTTCAGGTAGGCAAACACAGGGGTGTCTTGTACCTACGGGGTGGGGGGGGGGGGGGCAATAATGAACTAATCGGTGCAGAGGCATTTAGAAATGGTCCATTCTTTATGTCCCCTCCCCCTCACTATTTAAACTGGATCCGGACTAACGTGTCTTGCGAATCCTGTTAGCGGCTGGTGGGGTGCACATAGGTGTTTGGTGAAGGCATCCTATTTTGCTAAGGTTACTCTGATATTAGCTTGTCTATGTCTCCCCTTCTTTTTCTTTTCTCCTTCTCTTGTCATAGGCTCTGCCAGAAATGTCCATTGTGCATGAACAAATTTAAAGAAGGATGGGTTAAGACCCTCTGTAAACCCTGCATAGATAAATTGGTCTACAAAGAGGCTACAGGGGCCTGTAAGGAACTGATTTCTGGGGTACAGAAAGAAATGCAGTCCATCAAGACAATGCTACTGAACCTTGAGACCCCAAAACCAGCTGCAGTCCCCCCTGCTTCCTCCCCAGAGGAGGGTGACGAATCAGGGGAAGAGGAATTCGATTCTCTGGATGGCCTAAGTGAGACGGCATCATCCAGAGATATTCCGATTAAAGGGATAAGTTCTCCTAGATACAGGCTCTTACTCGAGGAGGTTGATGCCTTATTGGGAGTTATTTATGAGACGCTCGAAATGAAAGAAGAGCAGGTCTCTCTGTCCTTACATGACCAGATGCATCAAACCCTGAAAGAAGATTCAGCCAGGGTTTTCCCGGTTCACAACGCACTGGTGGACTCTATTAAAAAAGAGTGGGTGGAACCAGAGAAAAATTCTTTTTTTCCTATAAGTATGAAGAGGAGATTTCCCTTCAGTGAGGATCCCACCTGCGTCTGGAACAAAGTACCCAAGGTAGACGCAGCTTTCTCCCAGTGCGCAAAATCAACAGACCTCTCCTTTGAGGACATGGGTGCCCTCAAGGAATCCATGGACAAAAGGATAGAGGTGATGTTAAAAAGGTCATGGGAAGTCGCCATGACCAATTTAAAGCCTGCTATGGCCACAACAATAGTGGCTCGCAACCTGGAGGTCTGGCTGAAACAATTGCAAGGGCATTTATAAAGCGGGACCTCTAGGAAGGAAATCTTGGATTCCCTTCCTATGCTGCACAAAGCAGCAGGTTATATGGTAGACGCTTCTGCAGAGTCGGTCAAGCTTTCAGCAAGGGCCGCTGCTCTTGTGAATTCATCTCGCAGGGCACTATGGCTAAAATCCTGGTCAGGGGACCCAACTTCAAAGGTGAGTTTATGTGGTATCCCCGTTGAAGGAAACCTCCTGTTTGGGCAGGATCTAGAAAAGGTTCTGGATCGCACTGCGGACAAGAAGAAGGCCTTCCCTGTTAAAACTAAAAAGGCATCGGGAAAATGCTTTTTTCGCACACAAAGACAGGGACAGTCGCAAGGACAGACCGCTAAGGGGTCAGCTCCTAAGAAACAGTGGATGGGGAAAACAGAAAGGCAATCTGTTTTCCTCTTCTAAGAAAACCACTAAGTGCCAGTGACTTGGTTCCCGTGGGGGGAAGACTGGGGCAGTTCCTCCCACAGTGGGAAAGAATTACCCCAAATACTTTTATCCTGAGGATAATCAGGGAAGGTTATCAAACACAGTTCAAGCACACTCCGCCTACGAAGTTGTGTGTGACCAAACCTCCCAAAGATCCTCAGAAGGCGACGGCCTTGCTGTCACTAATTGGTGATTTGGTAGACCAGAGGGTTCTAGTTTCAGTGCCAACACAGGAAGTAAACCACGGTTTCTACTCGCATGTGTTTGTAGTGGGAATACCGTCAGGCAAATTCCGGTTATTTTTGAATTTAAAGTTACTAAACGAATGGGTAACATACAAAAAATTCCGGATGGAAACTATTTTTACAGTAAGGTCAATCCTTCCACCAGGTTGTTAAATGGCCTCCCCTGATCTGATGGATGCCTACCTGCACGTCCCCATTCACGAGGACTCTCAAAAATATTTCAGAGTAGCGATTCAGTGGGGAAGGCAGACCCGACACTTCCAGTTCAGGGCCCTGCCATTTGGGCCTATCATCCTTCCCCAGGATGTTTACAAAAGTCCTGGCGGAAGCATTGGCTCCCCTGAGGCTGAAAGGAATCGCAGTCATACCATACTTGAACGACCTTTTATTCTTCGCCCCCTCAAAACTCCAACTTCAGGGAGACCTGAAGGTAGCCATGTCCTGTCTAAAAAGACTAGGGTGGTTGATAAACGAAGAAAAATCGCACCTGATACCGACACAGGCTATACAGTATCTGGGTTTCTTGGTACACTCGGTGATGCAAAAAATCTTCCTCAGAGGAGAAAGCAGAAAGGGTGAAGACGACTGCAATCTTTCTGCAAAACAATCAGGCAATTTCCCTCCGCTCAGCCATGTCGGAACTGGGTCTGCCGGTGGCAACCATTCCTGCAATTCCTTGGGCAAGGGCCCACTTCGGGTGCCTGCAGGCCAACATCCTGAGCAGCTGGGACAGAGCACAAAAATCCCTAGACTCGACTATCCACCTAGCTTCAAAGACCAGAAAGTCCCTTTGGTGGTGGAGAAAAGAGGAGAACCTAGTACAAGGTCTTTGGTGGTCTCCAGTGTCTGTCACTACAGATGCCACTGCTTGGGTCTGGGGGGCCCATTTGGGGGCAAAAATAGCCCAAGGATGGTGGGGGAAAGCACAATCCCAACGGTCGGCCAATTGGAGAGAGTTGCAGGTGATCTGGGAAGCATTGAAAGCATTTGCCAGAGATCTGAATGACCACCATGTACAGGTCCCCTCGGACAGCATGGTAGCAGTCTCGTATCTAAACAAACAAGGTGGAACGAGATGCCCGTCCTTAATCAGGCTAACAAGTACGGTCTTGTATTGGGCCGAGAAAAACTTAGGTTCGATCTCGGCAGTCCATCTAAAAGGGGTGGACATCTGGCAGATTTTCTGAGTCGACACCAAGTGTGCGAATCAGAATGGTCCCTGAACAGGGAAATCTTTCAGCTGATAGTGCAGAAGTGGGGTCTCCCAGAGGTGGATCTGTTCACCAGCAGAATGAACACCCAAGTTCCATTATACTTCTTACTAGAGAGGGAAGCGGGGCCAAAGGGATAGATGCTTTGGCACAAAATTGGGCGATTCGCGCTTGCTACGCCTTTCCTCCATTCAAACTGATTCCTCTAGTCCTGAGGAAATTTCTTCAGGAACGGCCCACAATGATATTGGTGGTTCCATATTGGCCAAATAGACCAGGGAGGCTGACTGCAAGATCCTTTTTGCAGCAGCTTCCTGTGGGTTTATTTATTTATTTTTTGGGCAGCCAATTCCGTTGCCAAAGGGGAGCTTCCCCTCCCCCTTATCAGCACCGGGATACGCCCCCCTCCATCTACCGCACATTACATGCGGAGGGGGCGGGCTCCCGCACCACCGACTCGAGGGGGAGTCACTATCCCTCCCTACCTCCTAGCCACTCCCACCCTCTTCCCTTTAAAAGGCTGGCTTTCCACCCTGTCAGTCTGGCTGAGACTTCAGGCCACACTGACACACACACTGCTGCTCTAATCAAGGTAAGCCTCTGGTTTGACTACTCATCCCCATCATACCCTTATTGTACCATACCCCAATTGTACTGTCATCCCAGCCCCCTACGTGTATGCCCCCTTTTTATTTATATTTTTATTTTTTTATTTTTGTTCCCTTCCCCCAATTCACTATTTACAACAACTATTTCCAGACCCACTGCCTGTTTGAAACACCAGACGTGCTCCAACCTGAGCGCTGTGTCCGTTTTTTACCACCGCCAGCTTTTTCTCCACAATACAATTCTACAAATTTTTCAGTGGCCTTCCAGGTAATCATACTCTTTTATTACTACTTCAATTGCTCACAGAGGCCATACCGGTCAATCATTTCATTTTATGCTGACCTGTTTGAGCTTACCCAGTATATATATAATATGTATATACACATTACTTATTTTTATTTCAATCTCCTTTCAATCTTATTTACATCCTATGTACCCTTTTTAGATTACCCCCTGCGGGTTCTGTGAGGGGCCTCCATTGACACCCTCTGTTGGGTGAACCCCCACTTCCTCACTCAAGGTCGCGAGCCTTCCATCCAGGGCAGGAGCAATTTTTCAAGGATCAGTCTCTCTCCACCTCCTGGTTCCTTTGTCGGATGCGAGGAGATAAAAGGCAGCACACAAAAAACACCCCCCCCTCCTGTTCTCCTGATGCCCATCATTGTTTTTAACTATGTATAATTATGGATGCATTAATGACGTATCGAGCTTCTGATACAGGGTCAGTACAACCCTAGCTTTTACTCAATTTTAGTATGCTACAGTGACTATAACCTTTGTATTAGCCACGCATCTTATGTTATCTCTTTTTTTGTAGATTGATATTATAAGTTTGCTGATCCATTTCCCTGAGGAAGAGTTTGAAACACTCGAAACGTGTCAAAATAGGAATATTCACCTGTATTTTGCTCTTTGTGTTTATTGTATTTTGTATCCTGTTTTTGCTTTTTGTATCCACACATTCATTCATATTCCTTCTACCATTTGGGCTTCTGTTTTGCCCATATAACCACTACCCCTTTGATTTTACTTGTAGTAAAATAAAAATATTTGTTTTAAAGTAAGATATTGTGTCAGGTCACCTTGAGGTCAGGTGACAGATGCACACCATAGGGATTAGGAGTGCACCGCAAGGTTGTGGACACTACGGCTGACTGCTGCTGACAGAGGTCAAGGTGTTAGGAAGGCAGGGCCGCCAGAACACCAAGATGGATCCGACTGGGGATAGAGCATAAGATTCCCTGGGGCGCGGAGTCTAAGAGCCAGCAGGTGTTCACCAGAGCCTCGAGTGGTGAGGATGGACTTGGCTGCAACTGGCTCCAGGTCGCGACCCCCAGGGTCCCCCAGCTCGCACCCACAGTAGGCAACAGGAGGATAGGGATGGTGAGGGACAAAGCCAAGGTCGGGGCCACAAGCAGACAGGAATAGTCAGGGACACACCAAAAGGTCAGGATCACAGGCAAACAGGGATGGTCAAGGACACGCCAAAGTCGGTAACAGAATAACAGCAGAGCACACGGCAGGTAACAGGAAGCTAACACACAAAGGTTGATCAGCAGGGCTGGCCTGCAGTGCACAGGTTAATATAGAGCTCTCTGATAGGAACTAGGGTGGAGCCATGCCAGAGGATGAATTATAATAGCAGTCAGGTGAGGGTCGGCTGGTCTCTAGAAATGAACACATGGAGACAGGTAAGCAGACGAACTCTATTGCATAACCATGACAGTACCCCGCCCTCTTACGAGGCCTCCCCCTTCCCTGCCTGTGACCAGGTTTAGAGGGGAACTTCAAATGAAACTTCCTCAACAGATGAGGTGCAAAGACCTCGGAAGCCGAAATCCACGACCTCTCCTCAGGACCAAAACCTTTCCAGTGCACGAGATACTGAAGAATGCCTCTACAGAGTCGGGAATCCAAAATTTGGCTAACCTCGTACTCTTGATCATCCTCAGAGACCGGTGCTACGGTAGAGAGAGGACGAGAGAACTTATTGAGGACTAAAGGCTTCAGAAGGGCAACATGGAAGGAGTTAGAGATTTTGAGGCTTTTGGGAATCTGGAGCTTGAAACAAACTGGATTCAGTTTAGAAATTATGGTGTACGGACCAATGAATCTTGGAGCAAATTTGAGAGAAGGAACCCAGAGTTTGATGTTCCTGGTGGAGAGCCAGACTTTGTCTCCTGGCTGAAGAGAAGGTGGCTTACACCTGCGACGGTCAGCAAAACTCTTGAATTTGTTGGCAGCTTTCTGGAGGGAATCATGAACGTCAGCCCACATGGAATTCCTGAACAGTAGCTGGAATGTCAGAAGAACAAGTCATAGGAAGAGGAAGCTGAGGATGTCTTCCATAAACAGTGACAAAGGCTGTTTTCTGAGAACTGACGTTGACATGATTATTGTGGGAGAACTTAGCCCACGGTAAAAGTGATGCCCAATCATCATGATGGGCAGAGACCAAGGTACGGAGAAAGACCTCCAACTCCTGATTAACTCTCTCAGTCTGGCCATTGGATTGGGGATGATAAAAAGAGGTAAAATCCAAGGTAATGTCGAGGGATTTGCAAAAGGCTCTCCAAAAACGAGAAGTAAACTGCACACCCCTGTCCGAAACGACATGAGAAGGAACACCATGAAGGCGGAAAATCTCTCGTACAAAAATGGGAACCAAGGCAGGGGCAGAAGGGAGACCAGGAAGAGGAACAAAATGAGCCATCTTGGAGAACTGATCGATTACTACCCAAATGGCCGTATTATTCTCCGACAGTGGAAGATCAGTGATAAAATCCATGGCGATATGAGACCAGGGCTCCTTAGGAATGGGCAAGGGCATGAGAAGACCAGCAGGGGCTTGAGTGGAAGATTTAGACTGAGCACAGATGTGACAAGCCTTAACATAGTCTTTAACATCCGAGCGGAGATTAGGCCACCAGTAGTGACGACTGATGAGCAGGAAGGATCGGAGGAACCCAGCATGACCTGCCACCTTGGAATCATGTCCCCAACAAAGGATCTTAGTTCTTAGCTCCGTGGGAACAAAGGTCTTACCAGGAGGAATTTTAGATTCCAGGGTGGTAGAATGGGCAACAATGCATGAGGTAGGAATGATCAGCTCAGGATCAGGGTTGGACTCTTCGTCCAAAGTGTCAAATGACCTAGAGAGCGCATCAGTTCGACCGTTGCAGGAACCAGGTTTGTATGTAATCGTGAATTTAAAACGGGAAAAGAAGAGACTCCACCTGGCCTGTCTGGGTTCAGACGTTTAGCATTCTGTAGGTACTGTAGATTCTTATGATCAGTAAAGATCATTATGGAGTGAGGGGAACCTTCCAAGAGATGACGCCACTCCTCCAACGCCAATTTAATTGCGAGAAGTTCCCGATCACCAATGGCATAATTTCTCTATGCCTGAGATTTTTTTTTGGAGAAGAACGCACATGGTTGACGTTTCTTCTCAAAGTCCTGAAGAAGCACAGTTCCCACCCCCATCAAAGAAGCGTCTACTTCAATAAAAAATGGGTCCTCAGGATTTGGTCTCCTCAAGAGAGGTCCAGAGACAAAGGCCTGTTTCAGATCGTGAAACGCAGAGACAGCCTCGGGAGGCCACTCTTTGGCATTCGCACCCTTCTTGGTCAAAGCGATAATGGGCGCGGCAATGGAAGAGTAATTCCTTATGAACTGCCTATAATAATTTGTGAAGCCAAGAAAACGCTGTGTGGCCTTGAGGCTAGAGGGAAGGGGCCAGTTGGTAATGGCTGAGACCTTTCCGGGATCCATGCGAAGACCCGCACTAGAAACAAAACATCCCAGAAACAGGACCTCGGAACATTCAAAGGAACATTTCTCCATCTTGGCATAGAGATTGTTCTCTCTAAGGCACTGAAGTACGGTGCGTACATGGTTTCTGTGAGCAGGCAGATTTTCGGAAAAGATGAGAATATCATCCAGATAGATGACAACAAACTGGTACAGTAGATCCCTGAATATTTCATTGACAAAGTTCTGGAACACAGCTGGAGCATTACACAAACCAAAAGGCATAACCAGGTATTCGTAATGCCCGTCCCTAGTGTTAAATGCGGTCTTCCATTCGTCACCTTCCCGTATTCGAATGAGATTGTATGCACCTCTGAGATCCAACTTAGTGAAAATGGAAGCCCCCTTCAACCTGTCGAATAGCTCAGATATTAGAGGTAAGGGGTATCGGTTTTTAATAGTCACTGCGTTTAAACCCTCTATAGTCGATGCAGGGTCTGAGGGTACCATCCTTTTTGGCAACGAAAAAGAACCCTGCTTCTGCAGGCGATGAGGATTTCCGGATGAAACCTCTCTCCAGATTCTCAGCGACATACTCAGACATGGCCTGGGTCTCTGGAATGGACAGAGGGTAGGTACGACCCCTGGGCAGAGTTGCTCCAGGGACAAGGTCAAGAGCACAGTCAAAAGATCTATGGGGAGGAAGCACCTCAGCAGACTTCTTACAGAACACATCACGGAAATCGCTGTATGCCGCGGGAAGATCAGACGATACGGATGTGGTAGCAATGGGAAGTTTCCCCTTGGGGCTCACCTTGAGAAGACAGGATGAGAAACACGTAGGGCCCCAAGCCAGGATCTGCCCAGAGACCCAGTCCACATGTGGCGAGTGGAGCTGTAGCCAAGGAAGGCCCAATACAATGGGGGTAGAGGCCTTGGGAAGGATGAGGAAGGAGATCCACTCCTGGTGGAGTATCCCTACCGACATCCTAATAGGTAGCGTCTGGAAACGGATAGGACCCCCTGGGAGCACAGTGCCATCAATTGCCGAGTCTACCAGTGGCGTAGCGAGGGGAGAAAGGGTAAGCTTCATAGAAGAAGCAGTTCTCCAGTCCATAAAATTGCCAGCAGCTCCGGAGTCCAGATATGCTAGGACCGATTGGGGAGAAGTGCCTACATGGAGGAACACCGGAAGAAGAAGAGGAGAAGGTGATGTTTCTGGGTCCAATACTCCACCTTCCAAATGTATTACCCGAGCGTTTCCCGGACGAAGCGAGCAGCAGTCACGAAAATGACCTTTGCCACCACAATAAAGACACAAGCCCAGAGTTCTGCGTCTAGCACGTTCTTCGGGGGTTAGTCTGGTCTGGCCCAGCTGCATGGGTTCCTCAACAGACAGAGGATGCTCCACAGGGCGACGGGAAAAAAGTTCAGACTGACTAGGACCTAGGGGGTGCTGGCGTCTTTTTTCTAAGGACCTCTCCTGGAAACGAATGTCAATCTGATTGCATAAGGAAATTACATCGTCCAGACCGGCGGGAATAGCTCTTCCTGCTAATTCGTCCTTCACTCGGTCAGAGAGGCCATGTAAAAAGGTTGCAACCAGGGCCTCATTGTTCCAGCTCAATTCAGCTGTGAGGATACGGAACTGGAGTGCATATCGTCCCACAGAATAAGATTCTTGACGAAGGCGTAAAAGGGCACTAGCCGCAGAAGAAACCCGAGCTGGCTCCTCAAAGATATTACGAAAGAGCTTCAAGAAGTTGGACAGGCTGTAAACCACCGGATCATTTTTCTCCCACAGGGGAGCAGCCCAGGCTAAAGCTTCACCCGAGAGGAGGGAAATGATATAGGCCACCTTTGCCCGATCAGACAGAAATTTTGAGGCTGGAGCTCAAAATGAATGGTGCATTGGCTGAAGAAGTCCCTGCAGGCCTTGGAGTCCCCAGAGAAACGGGACGGAGCTGGCAGTAATAATGATGCGTGGATGCGACTGGTGCGATAGGTGCAGTCGCAGACTGTACTTGAGGCTGCAGGTTCGGGGTTCCCAAGGAAGCCTGTAGCTGCGGGAAGCCAGATCTTGAAGGAATCGCATCACCTGAGTCTGATTAGATTCCTGGGTCTCGAGTCTCTGCACTATGCCCTGCAACGGATCGACTGCAGGGAGCGGCACGTCAGCCGGGTCCATGGCTGATCAAACTGTCAGGTCACCTTGAGGCCAGGTGACAGATGCACAACGTAGGGATTAGGAGTGCACCGCAAGGTTGTGGACCCTACGGCTGACCGCTGCTGACAGAGGTCAAGGTAATAGGAAGGCAGGGCTGCCAGAACACCCAGATGGATCCCACCGGGGTAGAGCGTAAGATTCCCTGGGGCACGGAGTCTAAGAGCCAGCAGGTGTTCACCAGAGCCTCGAGTGGTGAGGATGGACTTGGCTGTAACTGGCTCCAGGTCGCGACCCCCAGTGTCCCCCAGCTCGCACCCACAGTAGGCAACAGGAGGATAGGGATGGTGAGGGACAAAGCCAAGGTCGGCGCCGCAAGCAGACAGGAATAGTCGGGGACACGCCAAAAGGTCAGGATCACAGGCAAACGGATGGTCAAGGACACGCCAAAGTTGGTAACGGAATAACAGCAGAGTACACGGCAGGTAACAGGAAGCTAACACACAAAGGTTGATCAGCAGCGCTGGCCTGCAGTGCACAGGTTAATATAGAGCTCTCTGATAGGAACTAGGGTGGAGCCATTCCAGAGGATGAATTATAAAAACAGTCAGGTGAGGGTTGGCTGGTCTCTAGAAATGAACACATGGAGACAGGTAAGCAGACGAACTCTATTGCATAACCATGACATATTGCCTACTAAATATTTGTCCTGCCCCTTTAAAGTCCCGCTGAGGCACCCTTTCCGCATCTACCATGGTTCTCAATGCTGCTGGGCCTGTCAGAAGAGCCTCCCCTCATGCTGCCCGAGAGGGAGGATCTCCTGTCCCAGGGCCCAGTTCTGTTGCCAGAAATACAGACCCTGAAATTATTGTCCTGGTCTCTGAGGAGAGCCTCTTAAAGGCTAAGGGGCCCTCAGACAGGGTGATAAATATGCTTCTTTCCAGTAGGAAGAAGATAACCCATGCAATTTATGTTAAGTTTTGGAAGGTTTTTTGTTCATGGTTAGACACTAAAAAGTTAGACACTAAAAAGTATCCTGGCAGTCTTAGAGTTTTTGCAAGATTGCACGGATAAAGGACTAGCCATTAGTATTTTGAAGGTACAAATTGCGGCCCTGTCTGTGTTTCTAGAACATGCCCTGGCGTTAGACCCGCTAGTTAGCAGGTTCTTTAAGGGGTTAGCCAGAATTAAACCTGTTCAGTTTAAAATTTTAACCAAATGGGACCTGTCAGTTGTTTTACAGGGATGGGTAAAATGGTCTCAGGAAGTAGAGCCCTCCTTAAAATGGATCACACTCAAAACAGTATTTCTAGTGGCTGTATCCACAGCTAGACGTATTAGCGGGCTTCAGGCACTTTATATAAAAGAGCCATTTTGCTGATTTTCGAAGACAGGCTGGTGCTAAACACAGACCCGGGATTTTTACCCAAAGTGGTGACAAAATTCCATAGAACCCAGGAAATTATTTTGCCTTCATTCTGTGGGTCCCCCACCAATCCAAAGGAAGTAGAATTCCACCAACTGGATGTGAGATCCTGTGTCTTACAGTATCTGAAGATGTAGCAAAGCATTAGGAAATCGAATGCACTATTTATTTTACATGCGGGTAAAAAATTGGGGTCCCAAGCTTTGAAAAACACAATTGCGAGGTGGATTATACAGGCTATTGTGGAAGCCTACAAATTTATGAAAATGGAATGTCCTTTTTCCCCCATGGCTCACTCCACATGGCACTATCGGCCTCCTGGCCAGAGCGAGCTGGAGCGACACTAGAACAAATCTTTTGCGTTTGGGAAAAAAGTCCTCCAAGCGGTAGTCCCCCCTAATCTGGTAAGTTCTCGTCAATCCTCTCTAGTGCTGTCCCGGACAGACGACTAGAGAAAACGAGAGTTAGACTTACCGGTAACTCTGTTTCTAGGAGTTGTCCAGGACAGCAGGGATTCTGTTATAATGTTGCACGAGTGTTTGTGTTGTTTCAGAAGCCTTATCTCTCTAGTGCTGTCCTGGATGACTCCCAGAAACAGAGTTACCAGCAAGTCTAACTCTGTTTTTTTCTTCTACCATTTAAAAATTTGAAAGAAGATTAATGCTATGATGTCTCTCCATAGTAGGACTAAACATAGCAGATTCCCATCTAGTCCTCAGGGCCCTTTTGTTGAGGTGCACTAGGCTGGGGATCAGGTAGATCTTCCCAAATATTGGAAAATACTTATTTTTTCTCTTTGGAGGATCCTAACAGGGAGGGAGTAGCCTCACAAGTCAGGTGCTTGTCTACTCCCTTTCTTAACCCTTTTGTTACTTGCAGCACAGGCTCTTGAGGTATCTACCTCTAATTAGGTTAATTTGAACCTCCCCCAGTTGGGGATGCTTTTTCCTATTCATGCATAACTTATGTATTCTGAATGGGACATTTCTATGAAGAAATGGGGGTTTCCAGCAATTGATGCTGCAATCACCTCAGTGAGCAGTCTCACATGTCCAGTGGTTAATGCACTGGTGTTAAAGGATTCAGCAAATTAAATTTGGAACTTCCTTTTGCTTTGCTGCTGTATCTCAGTCCTTTAACCCTTTAACGTCTGCTCCACCATTTTGGTGGAGCACATTTTGAGTCATGCTAACTCATTGAAAAATGTGGACTTCAAAGGGTTAAAGAACAGTTTGTGGAGATACTTGAGATTCTGCCTGATCAGCAGGCCCAGCAATGGGCTGGTGTATCTGACGGACTTTGTCTCACAGTAGATGCTATAAAAGACTCTATCGCTTAAGCCTCGTGGCTTATGCTTGGACTAGTGCATTCTTGCAGAGCTCTGTGGCTGAAATATTCATTAGCCAAAGCACCATGTGAAAGATCTTAGCCAGTTTGTTTCCCTTCCTGGGGTACGGCTATTTAGAGTGGATAAGTACATCCAAAAGGGTAAAGCTTTCCTTACCAGTAAAAGGAGGTTCAAACATTTCTCCTTTTATCGTGTTGCCTCTCCTATGCCAGGGGAATCTGCCTCTAGGCAGTCTCGACGGTCTCAATCGTCAGGCTCAAGGGAAGGTTTCCAAGGGCAGCACCAGGATCTTGGGGGCAGAAAACCCACAAAGCAGAATGCTAAAGCCTTCTCATGAAGGAGCACCCCCACTGGTTTGGGTGAGGGGAAAGGTCCTGCGATTCTCAAAATCTGGCAGGAACAATGTCAAGAGCAGAGGGATTTCTGCAATTTTTTCTCTAGGTTACGCCTACAGTTCCGAGAGCCCGGATGGCTCAGTCGGCTTTTGATCTGAGGGTCTGGGGTTCGGGTCCCTGTATGACTGCTGCCTGTGGGGTCCTTGGGCTGCTGATGGGGCAGTCTTTATGAAAGAGTTTCCATCTCCTCAGAGAATGTTCCTAAGGATCCAGAGAAAAAAGAAGTCTCTCTTTCTGGCCTCTGGATCAGCTGTTATCCCAGTCAGTGATTTCATAGGTTCCCTTAGTGGAACAGTTTTTTTTGGGCTCAAACCTTTTAAGGTTCCAGAACCAAACAGAGAGGTAAGACCTATTATAGATCTTGAAGATCTGAATCTGCACTTAAACATCCAATCCTTTCATAATTCGATCGGCTGTGTCCATCCTGCAAGGAGGGGTAGTTGCATATCTCCATGTGCCAAAGTTTCCCGCTTACCAGAAAATTCTGCGGTTTAAAATATAAAATATTTTTTTCAGTTGTGGCCCTACCATTTGGCTTTGTCACAGTACCACAAGTATTCTGAAAGATTCTGCCACCTCCTTTAGCCAGGTTAAGGGCTCAAGGCATAGTGGTCCTAGCCTATTAGAAGATCTACTTTTAATAGATCATTCAGTCTCAGGTCTAAAACCAGAGTCTGATCTCAGCCATAAATATCTGAAATCTCTAGTTTGGATTCCCAACCTAGAAAGATTCTTCTTAAAACTGTTGTGCTTTTTAACCACTTGACCACTGGGCACTTAAACACCCTTATGCCGCGTACACACGAGCGGACTTTTCAACATCCAAAGTCCGACGGACTGAGTCCGTCAGACTATTCGATCGTGTGTGGGCTGCAATGGACTTTTGACTCGCCAAAGTCCGAAGGACTTTAGAATATGGAACATGCTTCAAATTTTTCCGAAGGAACTCCGCCGGACCCGGTCCCTTCGAAAAATTCGCTCGTGTGTATGCTACTCCGACGGACTAAAACCGACGCTAGGGCAGCTATTGGCTACTGGCTATGAACTTCCTTATTCGAATCCAGTCGTACTTCATCACGTTCGAATCCGTCGGAGTTTAGTGTGATCGTGTGTGGCCAAGTCCGCTCAGCCGAAAAGTCTGTCAGAACTCCGTCGGAATTCCAGCAGAACTCCGACGGAACTCCTTCGGAAGTCTGTCGGACATAAGTCCTTTCGTGTGTACGGGGCTTTAATAACCAGACCAATTTTCAGCTTTTGGTGCTCTCACATTTTGAATGACAATTACTCAGTCATGCAACACTGGACCTATATGAAATTTTTGTCCTTTTTTTCACACAAATAGAGCTTTCTTTTGGTGGTATTTAATCACCTCTCAGTTTTTTATTTTTTGTGCTATAAAAGAAAAAAGACCGAAAATTCTGCGAAAAACTGAATTTTTTCTTAGTTTCTGTTATAAAATTTAGCAGATTAGTAATTTTTTCTTCATAAATTTTGGCCTAAATTTATACTACTACATATCTTTGGTAAAAATAAGTACAAATTGGTGGATATTATTTGGTCTTTGTGAAAGTTATAGAGTCCACAAGCTATGGTGCCAATATCTGAAAATTGATCACACCTGAAGGACTGACGGCCTATTTCAATTCTTGAGACCCTAACATGCCAGAAAAGTACAAATACCCCCCAAATGACCCCTTTTTGGAAAGAAGACATTCCAATGTATTTAGTAAGAGGCATGATGAGTTTTTTGAAGTTGTCATTTTTTTCCCACAATTCTTTGCAAAATCAAGATATTTTTTTTCCTTTTTTTTTTTTTTTTCCACAAAATTGTCATATTATCAGGTTATTTCTCACACACAGCATATGCATACCACAAATTACACCCCAAAACACATTCTGCTATTACTCCCGAGTACGGCGATACCACATATGTGAGACTTTTACACAGTGTGGCCACATACAGAGGCCCAACATGCAGGGAGCGCCATCAGGCGTTCTGGAGCACCCAGGACAATTCTGACATTTCTCTCCTACATGTAAAAATCATAATTTATTTGCTAGAAAATTACAGAGAACCCCAAAACATTATATATATTTTTTTTAGTAAAGACCCTGGAGAATACAATGGTGGTCGTTGCAAATTTTTATCTCACACGGTATTTGCGCAGCAATTTTTCGAACGCGTTTTTGCATAAAGTGAAATATGAAGTTATGCTGAGTAAATAGATATCGAACATGTCACTCTTCAAAATTGCACATGCCCGTGGAATGGCGCCAAACGTCGCTACTTTAAAAATCCCCATAGGCGACGCTTTAAATTTTTTTTACTGGTTACATGTTTTGAGTTGCAGAGGAGGTCTAGGGCTAGAATTATTGCTCTCGCTCTAACGTTCGCGGCGATACCTCACATGTGTGGTTTGAACACCGTTTTCATATGTGGGCGGGGCTTACGTATGCGTTCGCTTCTGCATGCGAGCACATGGGGACACGGGCGCTTTAAATTTTTTTATTTATTTTTTATTGTTCATTTTACTTTATTTATTTTAGTTTGACATTTTTTTCCCCAAAAATAAATTTTTGATCACTTTTATTCCTATTACAAGGAATGTAAACATCCCTTGTAATAGGAATATGGGGTGACAGGTCCTCTTTACAGTGAAATCTGGGGGTGAATATGACCCCACATCTCACCTCTAGGCTGGGAAGCCTGAAAAAAAAAAAAAAGATTCTGGCTTTGATCGTACTGGCGAGTTGGTAGAAGCACCAGAGGGCGGTGAGGGGTGAGGGCGTCTATGGCTGGGTATTGCAGGGTATCACCGAGTATGGCTGGGTATCTCCGAGTATGGCTGGGTATGGCAATTTGTGGCAGGGTATTGCAGAGTATTGGCAGGGTATTGCAGAGTATTGGCGGGGTATTGCAGAGTATTGGCGGGGTACTGCAGAGTATTGGCGGGGTATTGCAGAGTATTGGCGGGGTATTGCAGAGTATTGGCGGGGTATTGCAGAGTATTGGGGGTACTGCAGAGTATTGGGGGTACTGCAGAGTATTGGGGGGTACTGCAGAGTATTGGGGGGTACTGCAGAGTAATAGGGGGTACTGCAGAGTAATGGCAGGGTACTGCAGAGTAATGGCGGGTACTGCAGAGTAATGGCGGGTACTGCAGAGTATTGGGGGGTACTGCAGAGTAATGCGGGGTACTGCAGAGTAATGGCAGGGTACTGCAGAGTAATGGCAGGGTACTGCAGAGTAATGGCAGGGTACTGCAGAGTAATGGGGGGTACTGCAGAGTTATGGCAGGGTACTGCAGAGTATTGCAGGGTATTGCAGAGTATTGGCAGGGAATTGAGGGGTTAAATTTGGTGAGCAGCGATGTGGGCACTGCACATGCAGCCCACAACACTGCTAACACCGATCTCTTTCCCCTCCGCTGTACCGATCGGTACAGAGAGGGGTAGGGAGGAACCGGCATCATAACATGATGCCGGTTTGTTTACAAGTGATCACTCCGTCATTTGCGTTTACCGTGATCCGTGATGCGCCGGGTCCACTGGACCCAGCGGTCACGGATGATCTCGTGTGCGCGCCCCAGGGGGCGCGCGAGAGCAGAATTCTAGGAGGCCGTTAATTAACGGCCTCTCAGAGTTAAACAACCGCCCTGAAGCCGTTAATCGGCAATGGGCGGTTGTTAAGTGGTTAAGGACAATTTCCCGCACAGTATTTATTAAGTAATTTTTAACGAAGATATTTTTAAGATACAAAATCAATCTATATGACACAGTCTATACATGTGAAATTTATTCACGGAGACAAGTGATCATACAAAATAGTTACATTTATTGGTTGACAAAAGACAAATATTTACATGAAATTAAAATATCAATTGCGTCACATGAACTCTTTGACAATTAATGGAAACACCCACAAAATGGGAGTGTCGTACTTTGAACTTAATTATCACCATTATCACTTCTCGGTAGAATCAATAACCATTTGATAATTGACAATTAAACAGAACGTCTGTATTTCACACGTCCAACCGTTACTATACTGCAGGTAAGTAAGTGGTTAACAATGTGAAAAATAAATTAGACGTTTGTTTGTCAATAAAATTGGCAATTATGCAAAAAGAAATTTATAATGAAAAATTTAATTCAGAGATAAATCTAAAAGGTGGTTACTGATTTGGGAGAACGATTTTCAATAGTAGAATATTCAAAACATCAATATTTAAGAGAACATAGAAGATATTATCGATATGGCATATTTACCCATTCCAAATGGCTACTTGTCTGGATTGTTGGTTACCAGTATTTTTAAGATGGCTGCCGTGGCTTTCAACATGGATTCTCTTACAGAGGAATTACTTTGTGTGACCTCCGAGTTCCAAGGAGCAGAGATCTTCGTGAATGGAAAAATATGTATTTATCCATGGTGCATGAGTGTTAGTTTGTCTGGGGGTCTCCCAGTGTCCCCCCAGGGTGTGTCCCTGAGCTCTCTCCTATGGCATCTTTCTTGTTTCTTAAATATCCTCTTAAACAAAAAGATCATAAAATTATACTAAGTTCTGCCCAGAAGGTATGTGTTCCCTACTCATTGGCAGGCAACATGTAATGGTTAGCTTTCCCAGGAGTCTAATGATTTTAAGGTAATAGCACCTTCAACCACCAGGTGTCTCACATTTGTTTGGTGTTTATCTCTTTAAGTTAATATTTTTTTTAAATATGCATTCGTTTTTATATATGTTCTAACGAATATATCTCTATTGTTCAGGAATCATAGTAACCGATATAATAGAAAATATGCTTAACATCATTTTGAATAATCCCCATTGTATAAAATGGTTATGTATATATGTATATCAATGTATATCTATTAAATCTTTAGTCCATTTAGAAAGGACATAGGTTAGATATATATCAATCAATATCCCATGAAATTATTTATCTGGATAACTGGATAATTCTGATATATTCAATTAATATTTGTTTATCTAGACATTGGTTAAATTCTTATACAGTTATAATCACGATTATATGTTTTTCATAATACTAATTCGTTGCTAAAACACTTCTACTTATGATCACACTTTCATATATATTTTCTTTATGACAAAGTTCTTTAGATCATTAGATACTAGAATTATAATATCTCTTTGATGACCTACAAATATTACATATAATTTGAATGACTTATAAAAGATCATAGGTACTTTTAAAATATGTCTGACTTGCATATCCCTCTAACACCATGTTTTGAGATGGACTTTGAGCAGTCCAGTAAATGTTTAGATGGCTTAGCTGTGCCCATCAAGTCCCTACAATTCACACAATAGGTTTTGTTGCACAAGGTGTCAGCTATTGAATTTTGTCTTCATGGTTGTATATTGTCCAAACAGTCTTCACTTGCGCACAATGGGGTTTTCTAATTAAGGGCTATTTCCATGTGATCATTCCCTATGCAAGTTTGGTCTTCTCAATCTAACCAACAAAATAAGTACACATCTTTTTGTTTGGTGACAAAGGCTACCGTTCCAGTCTCTTGTTTCAACACATGTTTTGTAAAAGTTACAGATAACTAATCCCCTGCACATTTGGAAAAACAAAAAGTGTGAGATCATGTATTTTGTTTTAAAGGTCTCCAAAAGGGTAACAGTTCAATAATATCAAAATTTTAGTTCATCCACTTTTTGAGGCCTACTGAAATCTCTCATCTCTGCCAGTGAATATTAAATGTATTTCTTCATGAATTCCCAACAAAACCATCAAGGAGAATGATCTCTTCACCCCGACATCTTCCTAATGATATGTCAGAAGATGGGGTATTCCGGACATGGACCTATTTGCATCCAGATTCAACAACAAAGTCGATAACTTTGTGTCGAGAACAAGGAATCCGCTAGCAGGCGGAACAGATGCATTAGTCTTCCCATGGGATCAGTTTTCACTGATCTATGCATATCCTTCATTTCTGCTACTTCCGTGCCTTCTCCGCAGGATTAAGCAGGGACAAAAGGAGGGGATTCTGGTGGCCCCAGCGGGTCCCAGAGGATTTTGATTTACTGAGATCATAAAGATGGCAGTAGGAGTCCTTCGGATTTTTTCATCCTACCTTACGGACGAAAGATTTAACAGGTCTGACTGTTGAATCCCTCTCTATAAAAGATTGTGGGTGATCTTCTTTAGTGTCTACTTTGATTAATGCCAGGAAGCCAGCTTCCAGAATAACTTACTATATAGTCTGGAAGGCATATGTTTCTTGGTGTGGATCCAGGGGTTGGCACCCCAGGAAGTATGTCATAGGCAGGATTCCTGATGTTCTGCATATGGGATCTGAAATGAAGCTGGCCTTGACTTCTATCAAGAGCCAGATCCTGGCCTTGTCATTTTTTCCTATGGCCTCTTGTTTCCCACTCTTGGTGCGTAGCTTCTTCAGGGGATAACATGGTTTATTCCCCCTATCAAGGCACCTCTAAATTCTTGGGATTTTAAATTGGTCTTATCGGCTTTCCTGAATCAGCTGTTTAAATCTTTACGAGAAATTTCCTTGGTTCTTTGACAGGAAAGATAATCTTTTCTGGTTGCCATATCTTCTACTAGATGAGTATCGGAACTAGCGGCTCTTCTTGTAAGAGCCATATTTCTTCATGCATAAGGATGAGGTGGTTTTATGTCCTCATCCTGAATTCCTACCAAAAGTGGTAACAGGTTTTCATTTAAACCAAGATATTCTTCCTTCTTTCTCCCCAGAGCCTTAATCTAGGGAAGAGAATGCACTACATTCTCTTGATGTACTAAGAGCGTTCAGAGTCTATTTAAAGGCGACCACTCAGGTTTGCAAAACGCAGGTTTTGTTTGTACTGCCAGAGGGTTCAAAATGTGGACAGCCAGCATCAAGATCCACTATTTTCCAAATGGATTTGTCAAGTGATTATTCAAGCTTCAGCTTAAAGAAGAAAATACTTCCTTCTCATGTTAAGCACACTCATCCTGGGCGATTAGTGCCTCTTCATCATCAGGCCTCTATAGCTCAGATCTGTAAGAATGCGACTTGGTCTTCGGTTTATACGTTTATCAGATTTTATCAAATTGATATTAAAGGCCATGAGGATATTGCCTTTGGGTGCTGTGTACTGCAGGCTGCAGTATGTGTCCTCTGGCCTCCTGTTTTTGTTATGTCTCCCCCCTTTCAGTTGAAATTGCTATGGGACATCCCACATAGTAATTACTCTGGCTCTGTGTCCCCTGATGTAAGAAAAGAAAATAGTTTACAGCTTACCTGTAAAATCCTTTTCATTGATGTACATCAGGGAACACAGAGATCCCTCCCTTCTTGGTATACACTTCTTTTGCTTGGCTACAAAACTGAGGACTTCGAGTAATGGGAGGGGGTTATATAGGGGAGTAAACGCCTTTAGGGGCGTGCCAGTGTCCAGCACCTGTCGGTCCGATATAACCCACATAGTAATTACTATTGCTCTGTGATCCCGAATGTACATCAAAGAAAATGATTTTACAGGTAAGCTGTTATAAAATTCCTATTTTTGTCAGACCAGACTGAACCAAGGCCATCACTCTCTTGTCTTCCTTATACGCTTCCTTCCAGGCTGTGGCTCTGGTGTTGGAGTTGTGGCAGGAGGAGGACCATGGTTCAACTCACAAACATGGCTTTGGCTTGTGAGTTCGCCCCTCAACCCCTTATTTAGGGCTTGTAAGATCACTTCCCCACATAGGAGAAGTTGGCCCTCCTCCATTTCCAGCATTTTGCAGGCTGTCATGTAGGCATAGTCCTCTTGAAGACTGGTGGGGTTTCTGAGGGCCGCAGTAGCCTTCAGAAATAGGCCACATGCAGCCTCCTCCAGGTTACTCCTCTTCCTGGCACTTTTTTTAGAAGGCCCATGGGAGGGACCTGAGATTTGGGCAGGCTACTGGACCCGGCCACCTCTTGGCTGAGACTTTCCTGTGTATGAAAAAAGGACATAGTTTTAGTTTTTGGTTCATCAATCACAAAATTTTCAGCCCATGACTGTTGCAAATTGAATGTTAATAAATAGAAAAGACTATCATTCTGACCGCAGGATTTTTCATTCTTGTCCCAATGATTTGTGGCCACTGTTGTCTATTGTAAAAGAAAAATAAATTAGTTATCAAAACTAACATCTATTTAACATCATTAATTTGACAAACAGAAATATTTTGAAGAATAATATACCTGACTCAAGCTGGGCTCCTCCACATGTTGCTGCCTGGAAGGCCCAGGTTGGGGGGGGGGAGCCTTGAAGGAAGACTGGAGAGTACTGGCCTGGGTTCCCTCTGGTCTGACAGCAAATGCAGTATGTCATAGTAGCACAGCCTGGGTACATAAATGTAATCTGCTGCAGCTCTTGATCTCTGGGAATCCTGGACCTTCTTGCGCTCCCTATTATAAGTGCTCCTCATGCCAGTGAAGGGATATTTAACTTAACTGCATCTATTTTATTATAATATAATCAGCTTCCATTTTGTTTGTCTTTCTTGTACTCCAGTTAACATATTACTAGGTGCGTATTGGTAATCTAGTTTTGTTTCTCATGTTCCTGTTATCTTCTTTTTGGTGTTTCTATTTCTCATAAGTTAAATAGTTTCACTTTTGTCATAAAATGTCTCTGTATATGATTGGATAATTTGTCAAAGGGCAGTACTTTCTGGTAGCCTCTTTAAATATTCACACCAAAGAATAAAGATTTAGATTTCCTCGGAAAGGCTTTGTTGTCTTGTGTCATTGTCTCAATGGGCTAATCTTACAGGCCTGTGGGGATTGAAAGTCACACCTTAACAGAGATATCGAGGGTTAAATTACCCCTAGACTGAGACGGGGGCCTGACCGGATGTGCATGGTGGAGTGAGTGAGGGATCTGAGACGCCTTGTATGGCTCCCTCCCTGACCCTCTGATGAGAACGCAGTGGCTGGAGTAGTGGTCTGGTGCTGAGTGAAGGGGCCGGAGCTGATCACTGATCACTGATGCTGAAGGAGAGGAGGAGTGCCAGCGTAGTCTATTGAGAACAGGCGGAGGCCCCGGGGATCTCCGTATGCTTCCGGAACCCGAAAGCCCAGCGAACACCACCGAGGATTCACGAGTACCTCCGTGCTCCGCCGAGCACCGCCGAGCCCCGCTGAGTGATGTCACACGCCACACGCTGAGAGGTTCTCCCGCAAGCCGCACCATGAAGGAGGAGGTAAGCGGTGGTATTGCGGTGGGAGAAGGCGGCGGGAGGCATGAGCAGGATGGTTGTCGGATGACTTGTGAGGGTAAGCCCTTGATGTGGTGGTGCTTGGAGATCGGCGAATAGCAACATTAGAAGTATGCTGGCTGGAGGTGAGGAGGTTTTGCAGCTTTCATCTGGAGGCCATTGAATTGTAATCTGAATAAGCAGTACTCGGTAAAGCGTGCGCAGAATAAGTATCTGGTGGAGAAGATATATGTATGTGAGCAGTGAACCCCGGTGACTTTGTGATAACTGCAGTGAGTGCTTGAAGATTGATCATAAGACTTAGTTACCATCTGCTTAATAACCGAGTGCTGGGCGGTTGATCTGAAAAAAATTGAAATATATAAGTCAACAGTATAATAAAGACTATCCCCAGGACTGTTTAAAGATTGACCGAGGAGAAAGAAAGGGGAATTTATTTAATTAATTAAGTTAATCCTATTTAATCCTTTTTATTTCTGGGAAAAGGAGAGAGGAAAGGAAAAAAGGGGGAAAAAATAGAAAAGAGAAAATGCAGTATCTGCGCTCTGCAAAGGAGAAGGGGGAAAAAAGTCTGCAACAGTCTACTACAGCAGCCAAGTTAGAACAATATGCTCACAACTCTGCTCAATCATCTCAGACCCCCCCTAAAAAAGGGGCAGACAAAGGGGCAGCAAGGAGTAATACCTGATAGGAAAAGTCTGGGACAGACAAATATTAATATCAATACGCACCCTGGAGCAGTGGCAAAAAGTTTGGTTAATAAAAATGTGGGCATAGTGGAACAGAGTATAGAGATTACAACGGGTGACCCGCTATCATTAGAAAAAGAGCCAACTATAAAGGATGTGTTATTGGCAGTGAATGCGTGTAACATCTCATTGAAAGAACTTTGTAACCAAATGAAGGGAGTGAAGGAGGATCTGTTAGCGGTAAGACAAGACCTACAGAAAGTTGTGGAAAGGACAACTGAACTTGAGATAAGGACCAGCCGATTAGAAGATGATACAACCTTCCTAATTAAAGTAGAAAGTTTGAAGGAACAGTTTTCTGGATATAGAATAAAAATGGACGAGATGGAAAATAGGCTCCGGAGGGACAATGTGCGGATAATAGGTCTCCCTGAAAAGAGCGAGGGTGTAAATCCTGCTGAGTTCCTGGAGCACTGGTTAATTGATCTTTTTGGAAGGGACTCATTGTCAACAACATTCTCTATAGAGAGGGCGTATAGAGTCCCCTTTAGAGCCCCACCTGAGGGGGGTCATCCTAGGCCACTGTTGATGAAACTACTTAATTATAAGGATAAAGTGGTGTTACTACGGAAGGCAAGGGAGTTGGGGAATATATTGTTTAAGGGTATTAGAATCTCACTATACTCAGATTTTTCCCCAGAACTTCAAAGAAGAAGGGCAGAGTTTTTGCAGGTGAAGCGTAGATTACAGAAACTTAAGTTGACGTATGCTCTTCTTTATCCTGCAAAATTATGAATTAATGCATTGGGGAATACCCAAATATTTAGCTCACCAATGGAAGTGGAAAAATGGTTGGAAGAAAATAGAGAAAAATTCTAGTCATTTTAGTTTTTAGTCAGGAATATGAATTATAATAGGAGGTTAGAAGGGGGATGTGGTTTATATGTATTTAAATTTTTTTTTTTTTCTTCTTTTTTCTTTCCCTTTTTTGGGGGGG
>NW_027507784.1:210332824-210335324 GCF_037356315.1 Lithobates pipiens
AAATATATTAGTATATCATTTTAATGACAAAGTATCGAAGGTGAAAAAATTATATTTTTAATGATTAAATCATCTTTTATTATTTAGAAGATTAATCAATTTTTTCGTAACTAATTGACGTTTTCAAAACCTTTTCGAATGTAAATTTTCCTAATAAATGTCCAGCATAAGAAAAAAAGTACATTATTTATATATGTTATATAGAATGTTAGTTTTTTTTAAATCAAATATACCTTTTAGATAAATGTAATACTAACCTTTAAAAAAAAAACATACCTTAATACAAAATCAATATCTTTTGCACAAAATGATCAGGCATAAATATATCTATTACATAGTCTCAAAAAAGTAAAAAGAAAAAACACTAAATTTTAGTTTTTATCACATACCTTCATGACATAGATTCTTCGTCCACAAGTAAAGGGAAACGTGACATGTGTTTGGACACTGCATCTTTTTTTAATGGTCTTTCCGAAGAAGCTATGTTGGCTGGCAGCAGCTCGTCTTTTGACTTCCACGTAGGTTTTATTTTTCCAGCGGCCACACTCACTATAGTACTCATTATTTTTGAAAAATGCTTGTGGCTTACGGCATCATAGATTTTACGAACTATCCATTTTTTTCGTGAATGTGGGTGCTCTAAAGCAGTTCTTTTCGTGCCCAGCTCTTCAGTTCTCTTGGTCTGTCTGTGAACAATAGCTTGCGATCGACCAACATTGTGGTTGTGGGAAAGAATGGCCAGCTTTGTTCGAGCCTCCATGGAGTTCATACGATAATGTAATCGCTTGCTCCTATATTTTAAAACACTCGAATGGAATGTTTCAATGGCGCCAGTGCGACAATAGAGCACCAAATGAGGCACATCATTTTTTAATTGATTAGACGTCACTAAGTCTTCAAGTGCAGTAAATGCTGCGCTTGGTTTTTTTAACCATTGCACCTGATTATCTGTGCCCGATATTGTAGTGTGCTGACAGCACATTTTTTTTCCATCCTCCTCCCACTCATGGATATTGCGTACATGGTACAGAAGGGATGTCCAAGTTCTCCAAAATATGTCGGTATCGCCTAAACTGTGCCTACTGCACCAGTAAAAGTGGTTGACAACCGCAGCTATCCAAAACTGTAAGTCCTTACAAGTTGATCTCTTGCTGGCCTCTATTAATTTTTTTTTCAAAGATTTTACATAGTGCCACAAATCATATTGATGACAAATATGACTGTATTCTTCTCGCATTTTTTTCTTTATGCCCACGTGTCGATCCGTTCCTAGAATCTGAACATCATATTTCTCTTCGATAATGCGATCCAGGCAATTCTGAAAAGCCATTTTTTCCATCGCTACGGACGACGTGGTTTGCGAGACTTGAACTGTTTCGAAATCTATGATGAGTTCAGATTCAAGTTCCATCATAGTCTAAGTGCAGTATTTGGCACAGAACCCTGGACTATCGCATTGTCCGTCGCCTACTAAAAAAATAGAATTGCTTTGTAATGTGGATTTTAGGTTATTTTTTTCCTCAAGCCAGGAATGATCAATTCCACCATATATAAATTTTTTTAAATATTTGTGATAGGTTGTTTTAGAAAAAAAGGGAATCTTACACAAATCCATCATTTCCTTTACTGTTGTAAAGGATGATCCACTGCAAGTAATAGCAGCCCCAATAATTACATTTCCGGCAGCAAAATTGGCTATTTTGGGTTGACTTTCCCATATTAGATTATGGTGTTTTTCTTTACATGTTCCATAAATTTTTAATAAGCTGCCAACGGTCACTTTATCTAATTTTATTAGTTGCTCAAAACATTGATCGTTGGGGCAACGAATATGCCCAAATAATCGATCTAAACAGGATTCAAAAACTATAAATTTCCTTTCTTCAAGAAATCCTGATTCGTTGGGAGGTATAACTATGAGAGGATCTGTGGTAAAGCTACTTTCTGCTTGAGAAAGATCTGTTTGTGAAATTGCAGAGAAATCAGGGGCATAGGTTTCATCTAGTGTTGTATTTACATCGAATGAGGTATCGATTTGTTCATTTGTCTCCATATTCTCAGTAAATGCAATCGTCAATCGAACTCGGTGTTTCGGCCACATCTGAAATGGGCATCTGAACAACTCTTTGTTCAGCAGATACTAAAATTTGTGATGCGCTGGTCCCAGCTTGTGCCAAGTCATCATCAAACTGTGCAACAGCACACTTTATTGGCGTCAACTCCAAATCTGAAATATCCTTTGTATTTTTGCTTTTTGAGGGTGTGGATTTCATTAATTCTGGATCAACGATGGGACAAAAAATTGAGTAATCGTGATCATGATAAGTGTCACGGTAGCTGGCATGAAATCCGTACGACTTCTCAGAAAGAGAATAAGTAGATTCTTCTTCATCGGTCTGGGTAGCCACCTCAACTTTTGTTACCTCGTTTACCAGGACAGATTTGAAACATTGGCATCTCCTGGGAGTCTCCCTCTTTTTTGTGATGTGCATAGTTCTGT